>NC_080382.1:36262664-36562664 GCF_014773155.1 Arachis stenosperma
TTGCAATTTACATTCTGCACTTATGTTCAAAATACAAATCACAAAATCAAAATCTATTGCTTAACTAAATCTACCATTTAACTAAAGTTGCTAATCTACCAATCTCGTGGGATCGACCTCACTCTAGTGAGTCTTACTACTTGATACGACCCGGTATACTTGCCGGTTCTACGTGAAATCTAATTTTTACGTATCAAGTTTTTGGCGCCGTTGCCGGGGATTGGAAAGATTGACAATGATTAAGTGAAAGGTGGTTTAGATTAAGCATTTTTTTTTATTTTTGTTAAGCCCACTAACTGTTTGATACTTTGTTTCACTAACTCCAATTCCACTAGTTCTAGAATATTTCACTTGTGATTTTGGTTCTTTGTGTATGTCAGGAACAAGTAGACGTGATATTGAGGACGAGAGAACCGCCGAAGGTTAAGGAGAGCAGAAAGAGGAAAGTTCATAGTTGGTGAAGAAGGGTCAGAGGAATCAGAGGGAGAAGATCAAGTCATGGAGGATGAGATGCACAACCCTCCTGGAGGGGTCAACAATAATGGTGGACACGCTAGAAGGGTGTTATCCTCATATACTATCCCTGATCCAAGACATTGTGGGAGCAGCATTGCTACACCAAATGTTCAGGCCAATAACTTTGAGCTAAAACCTCAGCTCATCACTTTGGTACAGAACAATTGCTCTTATGGAGGGGGACCTCTTGAAGACCCAAATCAACATCTCTCTGTTTCTGAGGATATGCAATACAGTGAAACAAATGGAGTGCATCCAGATGTCTACAAGTTGTTGCTATTTCCATTCTCTTGAGGGATAAAGCCACTCAATGGCTAGAATCATTCCCCAAGGAAAGCCTCAATGATTGGAATGAAGTGATGGGCAAATTTCTAGCAAAATTCTACCCACCTCAAAAGGTCATCAAGTTGAAGACAGAGGTTCAGACTTTTAGGCAAATGGAAGGGGAGTCATTGTACGAAGCCTGGGAAAGATATAAGGCACTAATGAGAAGATGTCCCCCAGACATGTTTAGTGATTGGGTTAAGCTCCAAAACTTCTATGAAGGCTTAAGCTTAGAAGCAAGGAAGGGACTAGACTACTCATCAGGAGGATCACTCAACATGATGAAAACTGAGGAGGCTCAAAACCTCATTGAGATTGTGGCAAACAATCAATATTATTACTCATCAGAGAGGCAACACAATCCACCCCCAAAGAAAGGTGTAATGGAGCTTGAAGGTGTTGATGCTATCTTGGCACAAAACAAGTTAATGCACCAACAAATCCAACAACAAATGGAGATGATAACAAAGAGAATGGATGGTATGCAACTTGCATCAGTGAACACAACAAATCAACCATCACTTGAATGGAACCAAGGTGAAGGAACCACGGTTGAACAACCACAATAACAAGTTCAATACATGCAGAATACTTCAAATTCTCAGGAGGAATTCCATGGTGATACATACAACTCATCTTGGAAGAATCATCCCAATTTAAAGTGGGGAGAAAACCATTGGCAAAAGAACAACAACCACAATCACACCCGTAACACAAACAACCAAAATCACCATACCAACAACACTAACCAATATAGAAAAACAAAAACACATATCAACACCCCATCATAACTCACAAACCCACCAAAATAACTTCTCTGCACCAACATCCAACTCACAAAATTACCACACTAATCCACCCAACAACTTCCAACAACAATCAACCCCCATCATACCTCCAATTGACCATCATGAGGCCAGAATCTCAAGTCTGGAAGCAACCTTGCAAGCACTTGCTCAAACCACTCAAGCTTTAGCTAAGGGACAACAAGAACAAGCGGTCACTATGAAGAACATTGAGAGACAAGTGGGACAACTAGCCAAACAAGCCGAGAAACCAACCCATGTCCTCCCAAGTGACACAATACCCAACCCAAGAGAAGAATGTAAGGCTTTGCAGTTAAGGAGTGGCAAGGTAGTTGGTGAAAGTTCAAATAAAGAAGCAACAAAACCCAAAGAGCAAGACACAGTGGAGAGGCAAGATGAAGAAAAGGCTTCAACATCTAACAAAGGCAAGGAGGTTGTCAAGCCACAAGGCAATCCACCAAGTCAAGAAGGCAACCGTGATGGCAAGGAAAGTATGAATCCACAAAAAGAAAACAAAAATGAAGGAGTGAAAGCTTATGTACCCAAGCTTCCATACCCAACTAGGATACACAGAGGAGCAAAGGACCAACAATTCCCAAGGTTTTTAGAGATCTTCAAGAAACTTGAAATCAACATCCCATTGGCAGAAGCTCTAGAACAGATGCATTGTATGCAAAGTTTCTTAAGGAGTTGATCACCAAGAAGAGGAGTTGGCAAGAAAAAGAAACCGTGGTTCTCAATCAAGAGTGTAGTGCCATCATTCAACAAGGGTTACCTCCAAAACTCAAAGACCCTGGCAGCTTTCTCATACCTTGCACGATTGGGAGCATGGCTGTTGATAAATCACTTTGTGACCTGGGAGCAAGCATTAACTTAATGCCCCTTACCATGATGAAGAAAATGATGATTGAAGAGCTCAAACCCACAAGGATGTCACTCCAACTTGCTGACAGATCCATCAAAGTGCCAAATGGAGTAGTTGAGAACCTCTTGGTGAAGGTGGGAAACTTCATATTCCCAGCTGATTTTGTGGTCCTAGACATGGATGAAGAGGGAAACAATTCAGTCATTCTTGGTAGACCCTTTTGGCTACAGCTAGAACAATCATTGATGTGGAAAAGGGAGAGATGATCTTCAGGGTGCATGATGAGCAAATGACCATAAATGTCTTCAAAGCGATGCAACACCCTGTTGAGAAAGAAAATTGCATGAGGATTGATGTAGTAGACTCTTTGGTTGAAGAAGTGCTTGACACAAACCATCAAATGAAACAAGAGGAAGTCCATAACATCAAAGGACAAGAAGAAAACACGTTGGAAGCATCAAAGGAACCAAGTGAAGCTACCAAAGAAAAGGCACCACAACAAGAGTTGAAACCACTACCCCCTCATCTTAAATATGCATTTCTTGGTGAGAAGGATAGCTTCCCAGTGATCATCAATTCCACATTGAATGCAGAAGAAGAAGAAAAGCTCCTTGTGGTTTTGAGGGCTCACAAAGAGGCATTGGGATGGACCATTGATGACTTGAAAGGCATAAGCCCTGCTGTATGCATGCACAAGATACTCTTAGAGGAGGGTTCCAAACCGGTGGTACAACCCCAAAGAAGATTGAATCCTACAATGAAGGAGGTTGTTCAAAAGGAAGTCCTGAAGTTGTGCAAGGCTGGGATCATCTACCCTATATCTGACAGCCCATGGGTCAGTCCAGTGAAAGTAGTACCTAAGAAAGGAGGCATGACTGTCATTGTTAATGAGAAGAATGAGCTTATCCCAACACGAACAGTGACAGGGTGGAGGATGTGCATAGACTATAGGAGGTTGAATGATGCAACAAGAAAAGACCACTTTCCTCTACCTTTCATTGATCAGATGCTTGAAAGGTTGGCTGGCCATGCTTATTATTGTTTTCTTGATGGATATTCTGGGTATAATCAGATAGTGGTTGACCCCATGGATCAAGAGAAGACTTCCTTCACTTGTCCCTTTGGAGTCTTTGCATACCGGAGGATGCCATTTGGACTTTGCAATGCCCCAGCTACCTTTCAAAGATGCATGCTTTCAATCTTCTCAGACATGGTAGAAAAATTCATTGAAGTCTTTATGGATGATTTCTCTTTTTTGGTGATTCATTCAATACTTGCTTGCACCATCTTACCTTAGTCTTGAAAAGATGCCAAGAAACAAACTTAGTTTTGAATTGGGAAAAATGCCATTTCATGGTACCCGAAGGCATTGTTCTTGGTCATAAAATTTCAAGAAAAGGTATAGAGTTGACAAGGCAAAAGTAGAAATTATAGAAAAACTTCCTTTGCCAACTAGTGTGAAAGCGTTAGGAGTTTCTTGGGGCATGCTGGATTTTATAGGAGATTTATCAAAGATTTTTCCAAAATAGCAAAGCCACTAAGCAATTTGCTGGTGGTAGAAAATCTTTTATCTTTGATGATGAATGCAAGCATGCTTTTGAAACTCTAAAGGCTAAGCTCACCACAGCACCAATCATCACACCCCCAACTTGGGGACTACCTTTTGAACTCATGTGTGATGCAAGCAACCTTGCAATCGGTGCTGTGTTGGGGCAGAGGAAGGAAAAGAGGCTTCATGTTATCTACTATGCAAGTAAGGTATTGAATGAAACTCAAAGAAACTACACCACAACAGAGAAAGAGTTACTAGCCGTGGTGTATGCCTTTGATAAGTTTAGACAATATTTGATTGGATCTAAAGTCTTAGTGTATACTGACCATGCTGCCATTAAGTATCTTATGTCAAAACAGGATGCCAAACCAAGGCTAATTAGATGGGTGCTACTCCTACAAGAGTTTGACATTGAGATCAAAGATAGAAAGGGCAGTGAAAATCAAGTTGCTGATCACTTATCAAGGGTGCCACAAGATGAATGCCAAGACAACCTTCCATCAATAAATGAAGAGTTTCCAGATGAACATCTCTTGCACATTCAACATGTCCCATGGTTTGCAGACATGGCCAACTACAAGGCAGGAAGAATCATTCCACAAGAGTACACAAGACAACAAGTGAAGAAGCTGTTGCATGAGGCTAGGTTCTTCTTTTGGGACGAACCATTCTTGTTCAAAAGATGCCCAGACGGAATGATAAGAAGATGTGTGCCAGAAAATGAGATGAAGGACATACTATGGCATTGTCACAACTCTAGTTATGGTGGTCATTTTGGAGCTGAAAGAACTGCTGCTAAGGTCCTTCAAAGTGGTTTCTATTGGCCTTCAATCTTTAAGGATGCTAGGGAGTTTGTGAGCCAATGCAATGAATGTCAAAGAGCAGGGGGTTTGTCAAAGAAAAATGAGATGCCCCAAAAGTTCATTTGGAAGTGGAACTCTTTGATTTGTGGGGAATAGATTTCATGGGACCTTTTCCTCCATCCTACACGTTCAAATACATCCTGGTAGCAGTAGAGTATGTCTCCAAATGGGTAGAAGCAATAGCCACCACCACATGTGATACCAACGTGGTCTTGCAATTCCTCAAGAAGAACATCTTCACAAGATTTGGAGTACCCAAAGGGCTTATAAGTGATGGGGGAAGCCACTTTTGCAACAAGCAACTCAATTCCTTACTCCACAAGTATGGTGTTACACACAAAGTAGCTACCCCATATCACCCACAAACCAATGGACAAGCTGAACTTGCTAATAGAGAGCTAAAAAGGATCTTGGAGAAAACTGTGGGAACAACAAGAAAGGATTGGGTTAGGAAGCTAGATGATGCACTTTGGGCATATAGGACAGCCTTCAAGACACCCATAGGAAAATCTCCCTTTCAATTGGTGTATGGAAAGGCATGCCACCTCCCTGTAGAGCTTGAACATAAGGCTTTCTGGGCCACCAAACTTCTAAATCTAGATGCTCAAGCAGCAGGAGAGAAAAGGTTGCTACAACTCAATGAGCTTGAGGAGTTCAGATTGGAGGCATATGACAATGCCAAAATATACAAGGAGAGAGCAAAGAGATGGCATGATAAGAGGATCTCTCAAAGAACATTTGAACCAGGCCAAAAGGTGTATTATTCAATTCAAGATTGAAGATCTTCCCTGGGAAGCTGAGGTCTAGATGGACTGGTCCATACACCATCACCAAAGTATCACCTCATGGCTATGTTGAATTGCTTGATGAAGCCTCAAAACAAACCTTCACAGTCAATGGACATAGGGTGAAGCACTATTTTGGTGGCCCTTGGAGCAAGGAAGAGAGTGTGCAACTCTTAACATGAGCAAAGAAGCTGCAATGTCGAGCTAAGGACAATAAACAAAGCGCTTCATGGGAGGCAACCCATGCACAGGGAGTCTTTAATTTCATGTTTTAGTAACCAATAATGATCAAGTAGACTAGTACATGGTGTATGCAAGGCACTAAGTTTGGTGTGGCCAATCTTGAAGTAATGGCAAATGTGTGTTCTATAACACTTAGCCACAAACTAAGTTTGGTGTCCATACATACACGAAAATGCTAAGCTATGAAAGTTTTGTCATCTACTTTAGTTATAAAATAAAATAAAATAAAAAAAAACGTGAAAAAAAAAAGCATTTAATGTAGGTAAATTACTAAGTTTGATGTGGCTATCTTTGGAATTAATTCCATAGAACACTTAGTCACAAACTAAGTTTGGTGTCTTTACTTGCATTATTAATGCTAAAAAATAGATTAGGGAATCTAATTTAGTCAATTTTGTATAGGAACATAATCATAAGTTTTAGCCATTAATGTCACTTTAAAAATCTCAAGCCTTTGGCATTTTGTTGCAGGAAAGAAAGAAAGAAGTGATGGGGAATCTTGGAAGCATATAATGAAAGAAGGAAAGAAATGATGGGGAATCTTGAAGAAAGATCACGGATACATAAGGAAGGGTAGTCACATGAATTTTAAACTTTGTGCATGGGGAAAAAGAAATCAACATGCATTGTGCACAAGGAAGCATGCCATGACCGAGCCTTAAATGCCTTCCCACCAACTTTCACTTTAAATACTTCAACCATATTCATTCATCATTCATTCTTCTACCCACCAACTTTCACTTCACTAGCCGAACTCATACTCAACCTCCAACCTACTCCATGTTTCACAAATTCTAACCTTGAACCTCATCTTTACCCAACAAAAACTCTTGAAGCATCACATCTCTCACATAACCGAAACACTCAATCTCCTTCACCATCATTTTCTACCTTCTCTAAGTCACCGTGCTTATCCCATATCTCTCTCATTCACAATCATTTTCCTTATGCTTGAGGACAAGCATTCATCTAAGTTTGGTGTTGGGGAGATTCAATCTTGCAAGTGAATCTCAATGGCCTCATCATCAAGGATAGGAGAGAAGATGAATTTGATCAAAGAAGATTCAAATCCAAACACAATGAGCGAATTTTTAGTTGGATGTCAAGCAAAGATGTTGTTCCAGAGCTACCATTCAAGCTTAAAAAAGATGAATACCCTGAGATACAAAAAATAATCAGAAAAAGGGGATGGGAGCTTCTCTGTGACCAACCTCAAGAAATAAGCATGCTTCTCATCCATGAGTTCTTCACTAATGTGATAAGAGAATATGATGATGAAGAACCATACATGAGCTATGTAAGAGGTGTGGATGTTGATTTTAGCCCGGACACCATCAATAGGGTGCTAAGGGTCAAGCACAAACAGTTCAAACGACCTAGCTATGAAGAAAGGGTTGAAAATGACCCAAGATATGTGGATGTGGTGAGTGACTTGTGCAGAATAGGCACTGATTGGGTATTGGATTCACATGGCCGACCACTCAAACTTCGGAGAGGTGATCTCATACCTCAAGCAAAAGGATGGCATGACATAGTGAGGAGGTCATTGATCTCTACTTCAAATAACTCTGAGGTAACGGTGAATAGAGCTATAATGATCCATTGCATAATGAAAGGAGGGGAAATCAATGTTGGAGACATTATAGCCAAGAACATCATTGAAATAGCTCAAAAGGTCAAACAGGACAGCTGGCTAGGATACCCTAGTACTATTCTGCGCCTATGTGAAGAAGCTGGAGTGCCTCTGGGAAAATTTGAAGAAACTGATTTGGTCTCTATTGGAAAACCTCTTACCAAAGAAAGGTTGGAGTTCATCACCACAACCCAATTGGAAAGGCAACCTTTAGCAAGAAGGAAGAAAAGGAAAGAAGTAAGACAAGAGGAGGAGCTCAAGAAATGGATGAATCCCACACCTTGAACATGAACCAACTCCAAGCCGCCTTGGAAGGGATTTCTGGGCAATATTCACAAATTCAAAGAAGCCAAGAGGAACAAGCACAACAACAAAGGGACCTTTGGCAATTGATGGATCAACAAAGAGAGGTTCAAGTTCAATGGATGAACCAACAAAATGAGTACCAAAACACATGATGGAGTTGCAACAAGAACAATATGCCAAGATGCAAGAAGCCATCAACAATTCAGCTATGGAACATGAAAAAGCCATGGAGAAAGTGATACAAGAACAAGCTCAACTAAGGATAGAGCAAGCTCAGCAAAGAGAACTTCTCCATAGGTTGGATGCTAGACATGAAACACTCTACAGAGATTTCAATGAAAACAGAATGTTCAAGGAAGCCAGGCACAAGGACAGACTTGACTATGACATATGCACCCAAGAAAAGCTTAGTTACCTCTGTTCCACACCCCCATTGATCAACCCACAAATCAAATGTTTTAATGAGGCTCGGAAGATATTTGAACAGCAAGAACTAGCAAGGGTGAGATTCAATCAACAGAGGCTACAGGAGACAATGATAAGCTCAGGAATTTGGCAAAGAGAAGAGAGGGATGCAACGACACAACAACAAGGGGAAAGGAGGAGCAAAAAGAAAGAAGATCCAAAGGGAGATTCAACAACAAAGCAACAAGGAGAGCTAAGAAGCAAAAAGAAACAAGATCCAAAGGGCAAAGGAAAGCAAGGAGAATCAAGCAAAGGAAAAGGGACATGAAGACTAAAGGTGGTGAAGTTCCTTTATTTTTTCTTTATGTTTCTTTATGTTTTAAATAAAGAAGATGTATGTCTGAAATATGGTATACCTTCTAGGATGCATTTTTTTTTCTTTTTTTTCTTTTTGAAGCATTATCTTTTATGTTGCCCATTCCATGCATCACCACTCACAGATTTGGAATAGTTGCTTGTCTTTAATATTTTTACTTGTCATTGGAATAAAAGATGTAGTTTGAGCAAGAACAGAGAGAAATCTAGCTTAAAAAGGATCATGTTGTCCCATAAGAAAGGTGCTAGTATATTTATTGTGAAAGAAGCAATGTTCAAGAAATTCAAAAGAATGCTTGCTAATACAAGACTAGTTTGGTTAAGGATCACAAGGGCTTTATCAGTGAAAGCACAAATAACCTTGACAATAAAGAAAATAGAATACAAAGAATGAAAGGCTAGGCATCAATGACAAAAGTTGGATATGTGTCTGTGGTGATTGATGTTAAGAGACATACTTGGGCTAGTAAATCCGAGGGGTGCTTCATCACCCGGTAACTTGAGTTAACTAACTCGGGATTATCGATTGAAAACCCACAATCAAGAGTAGCTCTATAACAGAACATTTAGCAACCCAAAGAGGTGCTGGACACCACTATCCAAACAAAATTTCAATGTTATATGCCTGTGACTGAATGTGTTAAGGAAAGAGGCTTGAGTGAGTAAATCTTTAAGAGTGTCTCAACACTTAACAACTTGAACCAACTGGTTTGGGATTGTTGATTGAAAGCTTATGCTAAAGAGCCGCCTTAAGACAAGATTTCGAGCTTAATTGAAAGAAAAAGGGAAAGAAAAAAAAGAAGGAAAAAGAAATAAGCAAAAAAAATTGGTTCAAGGATCATGTGCTAAGGTGTGAAAGAAGTCTAGTGAAGTTAACCAATTTAGTAGTGAAGCAAGCATTTTAATTGAAAAAGTTGAATAGTTGTGTTCAATTACAATAAATTTATGACCACACAAGTGAGGATAACATGCTCAATGAGAAATTACTCTCTGGGAGAACATTCAAGTCTTACATCTTAAATTCTTGTGACAAAGTCCTTTATATTTTGCTTGAGGACAAGCAATACTTTAAGTTTGGTGTTGTGATGCAAATGCATATTTGCATTATTAGTTAGTTAGTTTAGTTAGTTTTAGTTTAAATTCACTCATTTTCTCTAAATAAACAAGTCCTTTTATGAGTTTTGTTTCCATGCATGATGATATCAAGGAACATGTTAATTCTAGCCAAATTCATGCAAATGATTTAAGGAATGCATATATGAATGAGTATGAATGAATCTCATGAAATTTATTGCTTGAATTGGTAAGACTTTGAAGCTATCTCCCTTGTTGATGATAGGTGATGAAACAAGGAAGCATGGAAGCAAGAAGGAGGCAACCAAGGCAAGAAGTTGGCGTTGCCAACTTGGGATTGGCGTTGCCAACTCCACAACACAAGGCAAGCTTGGTCCTGGAGGCAACCAAGGCAAGAAGTTGGCGTTGCCAACTTGGGATTGGCGTTGCCAACTCCACAACACAAGGCAAGCTTGGTCCTGGAGGCAACCAAGGCAAGAAGTTGGCGTTGCCAACTTGGGATTGGCGTTGCCAACTCCACAACACAAGGCAAGCTTGGTCCTGGAGGCAACCAAGGCAAGAAGTTGGCGTTGCCAACTTGGGATTGGCGTTGCCAACTCCACAACACAAGGCAAGCTTGGTCCTGGAGGCAACCAAGGCAAGAAGTTGGCGTTGCCAACTTGGGATTGGCGTTGCCAACTCCACAACACAAGGCAAGCTTGGTCCTGGAGGCAACCAAGGCAAGAAGTTGGCGTTGCCAACTTGAGATTGGCGTTGCCAACGCCACACACAACCACACCAAGCAAGCTTGGCAACCCTGGAAGCAAAGTTGGCGTTGCCAACTCTAGAACCAAGTTGCCAACGCTCACACACAAGGAACTTGGCCCTGGAAGCAAGGTTGGCGTTGCCAACTCTAGAACCAAGTTGCCAACGCCACACACAAGACACAAGCAAGGAACTTGGCCCTGGAGGAAGCAAAGTTGGCGTTGCCAACTTGAAGCTGGCGTTGCCAACGCCCACACAAGGAACTTGGCCCTGGATTTGGAGCCTCGAGCACGTTGCCAGCCTAGAAATGAGGGGCGTTTTTGAGGACAACGCAGGCTAACAACGCCAAACAATCAAGCTCGGCCCTGGAAGAAAAGGAGCTGGCGTTGCCAACTCAAGATGGGCGTTGCCAACGCCACACAACCAAGCAACAAATGGAGCCCTGGAAGAAAAGGAGCTGGCGTTGCCAACTCAAGAATGGCGTTGCCAACGCCACACAAGAAAGCTTGGCTAGGCACCAAGTTTTGGTGCCAGCCAAGTTGCCAAACGCCCAATGGCGCACCAACCAGGCTGCCAAACGCCCAATGGCGCACCAACCAGGCTGCCAAACGCCCAATGGCGCACCAACCAGGCTGCCAAACGCCCAATGGCGCACCAACCGCGTTCCAAACGCCCAAATGCCGCACCACTCACGTTGCCAACGCTAGATGGGCGTTGCCAACGCCAACTTACCAAAACAAGGCAGCCTGAACATGTCCACTTCAATGGAAGATATCTTGAGCTACAGAGATCCAAATTGAGTACTTCCAGTTGCGTTGGAAAGCTAACATTCAGAGCTTTCCAACCATATATAATAGTCCATGGTGGAGCACAAGATTGGAGCCAAACCAGAGTCATCTTTAGGCCCTAAAAACAAGAACATGAAGTAAAATTCAAGAAAGCTAGAGATTGGCCTTGGGGTGTGGGTCGAGCACGTTGCCAACGTGCCACAAGGGGGGCGTGTTTTGCAACAACGCCAGCCCCAAGTCCTTGCCTTGGGAGAGTGATGCTCGAGCACGTTGCTAACTTGGGGTTGAGGGCGCGTTATTCACAACAACTTGGCAACAACTTGGCAACTTGACCTTACCTTCTTTGAGGAACCATAACTTGAGCTAGGAAAGTCCAATTGAGGTGATTCCAATGGCATTAGAAAATAGACATCAAAAGCTTTCCAATGATGTATAATAGTTCATATTGAAGCTGAAGGTTGACACTCAAATTCTGGGCTACATTTAGCATGAAAGTAAGGCCAAGAAGAGAAAGAGCAAGTTGTTTGCAACAACTTGGGCTAGCAACGCCCAAGTCTCAAACTCACTTCCAGGAAATTGGCATGCACGTTGCCAACGTGCACTAAGGCCTGAGTTATTGCCAACAACGCCCCTCAATGGGCCAGAATTGGTGCCAACTTGCTTTGCTTCCCCTATTCATCACAAAGGCCAACAACTTCTTCAATTGAGCCAAGAATTCAACAAAGAGAAGCCCATATTGCTAAACCAATTGAAGATCTTTGGAAGAGTTTTAGAGTAGTATAAATAGAAGAGATTGATGTACTTGGGGGGGACTTTTACACTTTTGATTACTTTTTAACACTTAGCATTTTTATTCACTTTTGGGAGCACTTTTACTAGCTTTGTAAGAACTTCCGGGTACTCTCCCGAGAAGCTCATTTTTGGCTTTTCTATTGGAACTTTTCTTCTTCATTTTCTTAAGTTTTAAGCACTTCATTCTTCTTCTTCTTCTTCCTTTACACTTAGTTTAATTCTTGTTTAGGGCAATTGTTGTTGAATTTGGAGCAATGACTCACTAAACCCCACTTTCATTAGGGGGAGGAGCTCTGTTTGTTGGAATGGATTGATGAACCCATCTTTCTTCCTCAATTCTAGTGGTTGATCTAAAGAGGGAACTCTTGCTCTTCATAGATTCAACCACCATCGAGAGAGGGGTTAATCTACATGAATTATGTGGTGAATTTGAGGAATGAACCACATAATTCAGTTTAGAGTTCATCCTTTCATGATTTCTTTAATCAATATACCTTGGTTAGTATGTGAGATGTAACTCTCCTTGGTTGAGATTATAGAAATTGTGTGGCTGGATAATATATGAGCTTCATCTCTTCTCATGAACAATTAGATCACGAGAGTGGCAATTGGCTATGTTGAGAGAGATTGAATCACCAAGAGATTGGGGTTCAATCACCCACTTGCCATAGATCTATACCCATGATTGAGAGGAATTTGACTAACATCAATTCATGAAAACTAACATCTCTGATCCCTAATGATCTTCTCTACCATCAATTCTTATTTCTTTTGCTTATTAGTTGTTTGAATACCCATCACCCCATCTCCCTTTACATTCTTGCAATTTATTTTTCTTGTCATCTACATTCTGTCTCTTTATTTCTTGCTCTTGCTCTTATGCTCTTTAAATTTCTGCAACCTTTAATTCCTAGCAATTTATCTTTGATGTCATTTAAGTATCTTGCACTTTAAGTTTTCGTCATTTACTTCCATTTTATTTCTATTGTCCTGTTTTTAAATTCCTTGCAATTTACATTCCTGCACTTATGTTCAAAAGTTACATTAATCACAAAATCAAAATCTTATTAGCTTAACTAAATCTACTATTTAACTAAAGTTGCTCAATCTACCAATCCTCGTGGGATCGACCTCACTCCTAGTGAGTCTTACTACTTGATACGATCCGGTATACTTGCCGGTTCTACGTGAAATCTAATTTTTACGTATCAATAGTCGATCTTACTCTGAAACCGACAATTCAGAATTTATCAGTCAAACAAGATAGTCGATCTTACCCCAATCCGACTATTCAGAATTTATCAGTCAAACAGATTGCTAATCAACACTCGGAAACCGACAATCCAAAAATCATAAAAAATACAGCTGATCTTTTGACCAAATCCGATTTCATTGAAATAATCAATCAAACAACCCCTATTCCTAACCCGATTATTCGTCATTTCGCTAAAATCGGCCTACTCAGCCTTTACTGAACATTAAACATAAACCAATCTCCATCATAATAATGGAACTTTACCAATCAAACAAATTTACCCAACACTATGGTATGTTTTACCTATATCAAAACAACCTGATTTTGCAAAAAACATTGATCAAATGATTTGGCTCCAAGCCACACTCACAATCAAGTAACATTCACTTATCATATCAGATTACTAAATAACAATATAACTATATTTTCTACTACTAGAAAATCACCACATCCAAAACAGCATGTAACCAGAAGTAACATAAATTGCCTTCCTAAAAAACATTAGCAAAATAAAGTTACAAACATAAACAATTTCAAGCTCACTCTAAGAGAAAAAGTTTACCAACAAACTAAATGTCCAATAAACACAACAAAATTAAACATGAACCTGTTCAAAATTTTCATCTCCCTACTCAACAGCACCATCATCCTCCACCATGATCCCGTCCTGCACTATCTTCCCTAGGAGCAAGAAACTTCGCCTGAGTAGAAGCTCTTTCAAAACCTTCAATAAACGAATCCAGAATCTCCCATTGTCTGCTCTTTTCCATCTCCTTTAACTGACTCGTTAGCTCAATAACACGACCACTTATACTGGAGATATCGGCTTCTTTTTTCTTAATGTCCTCTACTTCCTTCGAATAGTTTTCCTTTGTCAATGTCAATTCTTTTTGTACCTCAGCCAGCTTCGCTTCAACCTCGGCAACCCTAGCATTTCTCAAATCTAACTACTCCTTCAACTTTGGAATAGACTTTTCATTCGCAGCTTTCAAATGTTTCTTTTCCCGGCTACGCCCCAAACTGGCAAGCCGCAGACCAACAACCTTATGCAAACAAAACCAACAATCATTAACATGGTCACTGTTCATACCCTGGACCGAGCTGTATGGTCCGAGTTGGACGAGAACAAAATGACCGACCTCTTGTAAGGCTGTTCGTCACCGACCTTTTCCTAAAGAGCTCGGCCAAAAGATAAGTGACCTCACCCACAAAAAGATAAGATAAGATAACTAACTTATCTCAAGGAAGGTCACTCCACACTACTATAAATACACTGGAGCACCCAGGTATAACTCATAGTCCAATTCTACACAAAAAAACCTGCCTAAAGCCCGTACTGACTTAAGCATCCGAGTCTCTTGCAGGTACCACCCTACTCTGATGCACGAGGACCAGCAGCGCCTTCTACTCTGACAAGTTGGACACGGCAACCTTAATCAGTACAGAAGATCTCATTCGAGATCAACCTCCTAGTTTCAGGTAACCCTCGAAACATTGGCGTCGTTGCCGGGGAACCTGGAAGTCATCCTACTACCATGGAAAACAACCCTACCAATGACCTTAATTTTGGTTTGGAAGAAGGAACGCCGCTTAAGAACACAGATGACACACCAAAAGACACTCACCAATCTAAGGGAGACAAGTAACCTCAGAACACTGATATCTTAGATGCCATCCGTGAACAACAGGATCGCCTTAAACAGCTCGAACAAGAAGCCGAATGACAGCGAGAGGCCGAGCGAGATCTCCGGAGAGAAACAAAAAGGCGTCAAAAACTGGAGGACAAGCTCCTCAAGCTCGAAGCCGATCTCAAAACTAAAACTACTCGATCCAACCACGAAGATAGCACCCACAAGAACCAAGACCCATTCACAAAGGAAATCATGAAAGCGAAAGTCCCAAAGGACTTCAAAGCCCTTGACATGACCCCCTACGATGGTACGTCTGACCCAAGTCATCACCTCAGAAACTTCAGGAGCTGGATGTACCTCACGGATGCCTCGGACGCGACACGTTGCAAAGCTTTCCCGACCACCTTAACCAAGACGGTGATAAAGTGGTTTGACAGCTTGCCACAAAGATTGATCACAAGCTTCGACGACCTCACCAAGAAGTTCCTAGCCAGGTTCTCCATCCAGAAGAACAAAACCAAGCACGCTCCAAGCTTGCTAGGGATTAAACAAGGAGATCGGAAAAGCCTCCGCAGTTATATGGAAAATTTTAATAAAGCATGCCTGGACATACAAAATCTTCCAACAAAAGCAACTGTTCAAACCCTGACCGAGCTCCCCAAACTCGGCAAAGTTCATAGAAGGTCCGACCTCATCCCCAGGCCCATGCCTGAGGTCGGACCTCGGACAATAAAGCTAAAGAAGCCCAAAAGGAACGAAGCCCAAGACCTAAAGGCCGAAAAGGCCTAGGAAAGGCGGTTCCACAAAGATAAAGATAAAACTCCCAAAAGGATAAGATAAGATAAGAATATCTTATCCAGGGAAGATCACGGCCAACTACTATAAATACACTGGAGCACCCAGGTATAACATATACTCTAATTCTACTCAATATCTGCTTGGACCCATGCTAACTTAAGCATCGGAGTGTCATTGCAGGTACCACCACCAACCACTCGGCATACCAGGCTCGGGTCATCAATCCCCCCATCTCGGGCCTCCCTAAGACGACCGAGCTGCACGTTTCAGGTAACCCTCGGAACATTGGCGCCGTTGCCGGGGACCTGGAAGTCATCCCTTTACCATGGCGGACGACCCTCCCAACAATAACCACGCTACATCAGAACAAGAGGAAGAAGTTGACACCGGAGAACGACCGGATAGCCCTCTATCACCGCGCACTCCAGGAGGAAACAAACAGAATCGCCCAAAGACATCACTCCCAAACCAAGATCCCCAAAATCCCGAAAGCTCGGAAATTCTAGAAGCAGTTCGGACACAGCAAAACCGGCTGAAACAACTCGAAGAGGACGTAAAAAAGCAGAGAGAAACTGAACAAGATCTGAGGAGGGAAGCTCGCAAGCGCAGAGAATTAGAAGAAAAACTACGGAAAATAGAGGCCAACCTGAAGGACCGGACGGAACGCAGCACCACCCCCGAAGGCAATCATGATCCCTTCACACGAGAGATCATGAAGGAGAAGGTACCGCGAAACTTCAAACCGCCCGATATGGACCTCTACGACGGCACCACCTCAGCAACTTCAGAAGCAGAATGTACCTAGTCGACGCCTCCGACGCGATTCGATGCAAAGCCTTCCCCACCACCCTCACCAAGTCGGCCATGAAGTGGTTCGACAACCTGCCACCAGGATCAATCTCCAGCTTCGAGGACCTAACCAAAAAATTCCTAACAAGGTTCTCTATTCAAAAGGACAAGACAAAACACGCCCCCAGTCTACTCAGGATCAAGCAAGGTAACCAAGAAACTCTCCGAGAATACATGGAGCGATTCAACAAAGCCTGCCTGGACATACAACACTTGCCCACCGAAGCAGCCATCATGGGACTGGCAAACGGCCTAAAAGAGGGACCGTTTAGCCAATCCCTATCCAAACGATACCCGACCTCTCTATACGAGGTGCAGGAGTGGGCAGAAAAATACATCAACATGGAGGAAACCTCCCAGCTGAGAGACTCTTCTAGAAAAGAATCAACCTACCCACTCCGAGATCGAGATCGGGAACAGAAGAAGAAAGAAGAACCCAACTCGGACAAGCCGCGGAAGTACCACAGCTACACCCCCCTCCGAGTCTCCCTAGTAGACGTCTACAGAGAAGTATGCCACACCGAAAAGATCCCACCACCCCGACCTCTAAAACACAAGAGAGCGGGGAGAGATCGGTCCGAGTACTGTGAATACCACAAACATTATGGCCATTCTACTAACGACTGCCACGACCTAAAAAATGTTATAGAAAAACTTGCCAGAGAAGGAAAACTCGACAGATACATAGCAGAGAAAGGAGAAGAGACCAAGAAGAGAAGGAGGGGAGATAACGAAGATCGGGCAGAACGAACCCCACGAACCCCTGAAAGACACGTACACATGATAAACGGAGGTTTCGCAGGCGGAGGAACATCCAGATCCTCGCGAAAAAGGCACCTCAAAGAAGTCTACCACATCCGAGAAGACAGTCCCCTGCCCGAGCTACCTATTATCTCATTTACCCGAGAAGATGCTCAAGGGATAATACCCGGGCACGACGATCCAATGGTAATCACCATTATTCTAGCAAACGCCAACTTACATCGAACCCTGATTGACCAGGGAAGCTCAGCAGATATCCTGTTCAAAGCGGCTTTCGACAAACTCGGACTTGAAGAAAAAGAGCTAAAAGCCTATCCCACCGACCTATTTGGGCTAGGGGACACCCCAATCCATCCCTTAGGATACGTCTCGCTACACACTACCTTTGGAAAAGGCGAGCAATCTAAAACATTAAGCATCGACTACATTATAGTCGACGTCACTTCAGCATACAATGCCCTCATTGGGCGACCAACCTTAAACAGACTGGCAGCTATAGTCTCGACCCCACACCTCTGTATGAAGTTCCCCACCACAAAAGGAATCGCTACCCTAAAGGGCGACCAAAAACTAGCACGGCGATGCTACAACGAAAGCCTAAGCCTAAAAGGGAAAGAGATCAACACGATAGAACTCGGACGAATCCAAGCCCGAGAAGATCTTCGACCACAACCAGAGGGAGAAACCGAAAAAGTCCAGATTGGGAGCACACCTGAAAAAATGACAAACATAGGGGCAAACCTCGAAGCGGGCCTAAAAGAGGAACTCATAACCCTCTTAAGGGAGAATTCCGACCTCTTCGCCTGGAGAGCCTCCGACATGCCAGGCATAAGCCCCGACCTGATGTGCCATAAGCTATCAGTGTACCCGGGATCCCGACCTGTCCAACAAAGGCGCAGAAAGCTCGGGCCCGAACGCATGCAAGCAATAGAAGAACAAGTACAAGCACTATTAGATGCAGGGTTCATTAGGGAAGTAAAATACCCCCTATGGCTCGCAAACGTGGTCCTGGTAAAAAAGCCCAATGGAAAATGGAGAATGTGCGTCGACTACACGGATCTCAACAAAGCCTGCCCCAAAGATCCATATCCACTACCAAACATCGACGCCTTAGTAAACGCAGCCTCAGGCTATAGATATCTCTCCTTCATGGACGCATACTCAGGATACAACCAAATCCCGATGTACGGACCTGACCAAGAAAAGACCTCGTTCATAACCCCAAGGGCAAACTACTGCTACGTAGTAATGCCCTTCGGGCTGAAGAACGCAGGGGCAACCTACCAGAGGCTAATGAACAAAGTGTTCTCAGAGCACATCGGACTACAACTGGAGGTATACGTCGACGACATGCTGGTAAAGACACAGGAAGACAGAAACTTGCTGACCGACCTCGCCAGTGTCTTCGGCACCCTCAGAAAACACAACATGAGACTTAACCCGACGAAGTGCACCTTCGCCGCAGAAGCCGGAAAGTTCTTAGGCTTCATGCTGACTCAAAGGGGCATCGAAGCAAACCCGGACAAATGCCAAGCAATACTCAATATGAAGAGCCCGACATGTGTCAAAGAAGTACAACAACTGAATGGAAGGCTGGCCGCCCTATCAAGATTCTTGGCAGGATCAGCGATAAAATCACTACCTCTCTACTCACTCCTAAAGAAAGGGAAACCCTTCTCGTAGACCCCGGAGTGCGAAAAAGCCTTTCAAGAATTCAAGGAATTCCTCGGGCGGCCACCAATCCTAACCCGACCTTTAAAAGGGGAAGAACTCGTACTATACCTCTCGGTCGGACATCGGGCAGTCGCTTCAGCGCTAATACGAGAAAATGATCAAGGACAACACCCCATATACTTCGTAAGCAAGGCACTACAAGGGGCCGAATTAAACTATCAAAAAATAGAAAGATTCGCCTACGCCCTAGTACTTACAGCTCGGAGGCTCCGTCCCTACTTTCAAGCCCACACCATCAAAGTCCGGACAGACCAACCCATGAGACACATCCTGCAAAAAACAGACCTGGCAGGACGAATACTACAATGGGCGGTGGAACTGTCCGAGTTCGACCTCCACTATGAAGCCCGGACTGCCATAAAATCTCAGTATCTAGCCGACTTCATCGCAGAATACACTGAGACCCCTGGAACCCCACTCTCATGGAACCTATATGTCGACGGGTCCTCAAACAAAACGGGAAGCGGAGCCGGGGTCTTACTCGAAAGCGACCAAGGAACGCGGATAGAACTATCCCTAAAATTCGAGTTCCAGGCTTCAAACAACCAAGCTGAATACGAGGCCCTACTAGCTGGTCTAAAGCTAGCCAAAGAGGTCGGAGCCCAGAGAATCACGATCTTCAGCGACTCCCAGGTCATCACATCACAAGTAAATGGAAGTTACCAGGCCAAAGACCCAACTATGAAAAAATACCTGGACCAAGCACAGGCACAATTACGCCACTTCCCAGAAATACAAATCCAGCACATACCTCGGGAACAAAATGCCCGGGCAGACGCCCTCTCAAAGCTTGCTAGCACCAAGCCCGGAGGCAACAACAGAAGTCTTCTCCAAGAAACCTTACAATCTCCCTCCGTGCCAAGAGAGGAAGAAATACTAAATATATCCAACCAACAGCAAGGATGGATGACCCCCATACTCAACTACCTGAGGTCAGGAACTCTCCCCGCCGAAAGAAAAGAAGCTAAAAGGCTTACAAAGGACGCCCAGAATTATACACTAATCCACGACGTATTATACAGAAGAGGATTCTCAAACCCCCTCCTTAGGTGCGTTCCGACCTCAGAAACAAAAGGCGTCCTCGAAGAAGTCCACGAAGGCATGTGCGGGAACCATCTCGGAGCTCGGGCACTATCCAAAAAAGTAGTCAGGGCCGGGTTCTACTGGCCGACCTTGCAAAGAGACGCAACAGAGTTTGTGAAAATATGCCCCCCCTGTCAAAAACACGCCAATTTTCACAAGGCACCACCCGAAGACCTTATCAGCATCACTGCGCCATGGCCCTTCGCAAAATGGGGACTCGATTTACTCGGCCCGTTCCCACAAGGACCGGGGCAAGTCAAATACCTCATAGTAGGGGTCGACTACTTCACAAAATGGATCGAAGCTGAACCCTTAGCCACCATTACGGCTCAGAAAAGCCGCAAATTCCTATACAAAAACATTGTCACAAGGTTCGGAGTCCCCTACTCCATCACAACAGACAATGGAACACAATTCACGGACACAAGTTTTCAGAAATTGGTGGCCGAACTAAAAATCAAACAGCAATTCACATCAGTGGAGCACCCACAAGCCAATGGGCAAGCAGAGGCTGCAAATAAAGTCATCTTGGCCGGGTTAAAACGAAGACTCCAAGAGACCAAAGGGGCGTGGGCCGAGGAGCTCCCCCAGGTACTATGGGCATATCGGACAACCCCACACTCTACAACGGGAGAATCACCGTTCCGACTAGCTTATGGGATGGAGGCAATGATTCCTATCGAAATAGATGAAGGGTCACCCAGAATCATCTTCTACAATGAAAAAGATAACCCGCGGGCACAAAGGGAAGAACTCGACCTCCTCCCCGAGGTCCGAGAAAGAGCCCGGATTCGAGAAGAAGCCTTAAAACGGCGAACGGCCCTCAGATACAATCAGAAAGTTATAAAGCGAAGCTTCTCCATTCACGACCTAATTCTAATCCGAAATGACATCGGAACACAAAAGTCGGGAGAAGGAAAGCTAGCCGCAAATTGGAAAGGGCCCTACAAGGTAACAGAAGTCTTAGGAACAGGCTATTACAAAGTATCCGACCTAGAAGGCAATGAGCTGCCCAGGGCCTGGCACGCCTGTAATCTAAGACGGTACTACAGCTAGAGAAATTTAACCCGAGGTGTACTCTTTTTCCCTACAAGGGTTTTTTAATGAGACACCCGGTTAAAATAAAACACCCGACCTAGTCAAGGGTAAACACTTTGTAAATATTCTTTCTTTTTTTAATACTAATCGAATTTTTCTATTTTCTTTTCTCCTTCCTCATGACGAAACAAATCCTAGAAAGTACCCCACCAAGGCGCATTAATTTATGCTCGACAAAACGCAAAAAATCATTTGTCAAGAGACCATACAAGGTCGGCAAAGATAAAGCGACGAGGTTCAAATTAATGTGAGAAGTTATAAAGTAACTCTGAAAAGGCTAAAAAAAAAAAGCCAAATAAAAAGAGATTACAAAAATAACTTAAAGGGCCGACCAACGAAAAGGTCGGACCTAACAAAAGGAGGTACTCAAGGCCCGAGGTCCGAAGAAAAGCCCGGATCCAAGGAAGAAGCCTCAAAACAAAGGTTTCAAAACGCTAGCTAAAAAGTTGTTATCCAAAAAGCAACTAAAAAGCATAAAAGCGGAAACAAAAGCCAAAACGCGAACAAGGCTAAAACAAAGGTTTCAAAACGCTAGCTAAAAAGTTGTTATCCAAAAAGCAACTAAAAAGCATAAAAGCGGAAACAAAAGCCAAAACGCGAACAAGGCTAAAACAAAGGTTTCAAAACGCTAGCTAAAAAGTTGTTATCCAAAAACAACTACAAAGCATAAAAAGCGGAACAAAAAGTCAAAAGCGCAAAAACACCGCATAATAAGCTAAAAAAAGTTACTACAAGTAGCTAAATAGCAGAAAGGTGTCCAAAGCGTTCACGAAAAACATCCAAAAAAGCAAAAAGAGCCCACAGGCCGGGTAAAAAGCCAAAAACAAAAGATCACAGAGGATCAAGGACCTTTCCGGTCTCCACATCAACAGAAGGTTGCGGAGGAAAAATGGAAACTGGGACTGCATCAACGACACCGTCATCCCGGTTTAAAACCTCCACGCCAGAACCATCCCCGGCCAAAGTTGAAGCCGGGTCCGCAACCGGAACCTTGAGGTCGGACACCGGAGCCTTGGGGTCGGACACCGGAACCTCATCCTCGGCAGGGGCAGGAACAATCTTTCCCTCCACAACAATGTTATCCGTACTGAATAAGCTCAGATCCAGGTCGGGAGCAAGAACCCGGACCTGATCCCTCAAATTCACAAACATAGCATCCATACCCTTGGCCACATTATCTTCCAGCTCGTAAAAATCATCCCGAGCCGATTGCAACTTCTCCTTCGTCTCCACAAGCTCGGCATACAGCTTGGTATAGTTTTCCGTCGCCACCTTCGCCATCTCCTCAGATGTCTTCGCCGCCGCCACAGCCGCGGTAGCCCTAGTTTTCTCTTCCTCCAAAGAGATCTCCAGCTCAGTAATCCTGGCAGCCTTCAGTTGACTAATCTTATCAAGATCAGACTGAGCCTTCTCAAGTCGGGAGCTGGTCGCACCAATGGGGGATTTCTTGAACTCCCGGGCAATAGCGGCATGAAGACTGGCCATCCGGACACAGCTCCGCGCCATATACTGAAAATGATGCTCCATAGACACATCATCAGTAGAAATAAAAGTCTGAGGAAGAATATGCTGTTCAATCCAACCAAGGGCATCAAAATCCTTGTCATTAAAACCCGCAAGCTCCTGAGAGGTCTTCTGTTTCTTGGGGAGAGGACCCGAGGTCGAAGGCGGGGAAAGGTGACCGGGCCCAGAGGTCGGAGGATCTTGAGTTATAGCTCGGAACTGAGGAGTCGGAATGGTCTTCGACCGAGTCTGAACACCCACAGTAGCCTTCTGCGGAGAAGATCGGACAGAAGCCTCAGCCTCGATATTCCGAGCAGCCGCAGACTTCTTCGACCGACGAAGAAACTTCATGGAATCCGCCTGAGAAGACATCTCTGCAGAAACAAAAAGAAAGGGATTATCACAAACAGGAATTCCACCAAAACAGGCAAAATACTAAAAGGATGAAGCTCGGAGAGGTCGGGAACTACCTAACTCGGAACGGAGAAGGCTTGGATCTCCCAACATTTTTTTCGTGTCCAAGTGAGGTGCCCGACCCCATAAACTGCTCAACACACCCACAAAAGCCTGCTCCACCTCATCTAGACTCTCAAAGGTATACTTAACCGACACTACATTCTCTTGCCAACAAAGAGGAAAAGAAGGCTCCCCACTCTCATCTAGAAAGAAAGGTCGGATGTCCCCAGCAGCCCGGACCTTGAAATAATAGTTCTTAAAATCATGAAAGGACTCATCGTACAAAGTACAAAACTTCTTTCCCTGGTTAGCCCTAAAAGAGACCCAAGACACCTTCCCTCCACCCGACCCCGGTTTCGTCAACACAAACAGATAGGAAAAAAGAGAAACAGAGGGGGAGACGCCCAAAAACTGACACAAAAGTTGGAACAGCTTTAAAAACGCCCAAGAATTTGGATGGAGTTGCGTAGGGGCAAGATTACAAGACCACAGCACCTCGGTTTCCAGGTCAGTAAAGGGAAGTCGGACACCCAGCTTAGAGAAAAAACAATCGTAAGCATAAAAGAAAAGCTTCTCGGAACTTTCTAAAGGCGGGAAGCACACTCTCTCCTCGGACTCCGGGGCTACTAGCTCATAATCCCGCTCAGACTCTCTATTCTCACAAATGCTACACTCCCTACGGAACCTAGCTAAATACTCAGAATCTACAACAGAAGGGACTCTTAGAGGACCAGGATCTACCCAGCCAAGACCACTTGGAATCTTGGTCGACATTGCTTGAAAAACCTTTCGAGACATAAAATTCTTGCCTACAAAGAAGAATACAACAGCAAGCAACAATCACATAAAAGCAGACAGCGAAAACCCATTCAGCAAAAACAAGAAACAAAGATCTTTATAGAAGAAAATGCAGCAACAAAATACCAGAGAAAAGAGCCCCCCCCATATACAAGCAAACAGAGCAATGGCGGCGCCTCTTTTCGGGGCAACCCAGGCATAGAGAAAAAGAACAGAAGCATATGAGTACAAAAGAAAAGAGACGAACAAACCTAGAAAGAAAGAAAACGGCGAGCTCCGACAGCAAGGAGAACGAAACGGCGGCGCAGAGGAAACCCCGGAAAAACGCACAGAAAGATTTGAGGAAGAAGAACAAAGTGAAAGAAGGAGCGGTGCTCGAAGAAGAAGATGGCGAAAACTTAGAAAAAACAGAAAGGAACAGAATAAACGAAGAAAAGGAGGAAAGGGGCAAATAAATAATGCCTTCACAAAGCCCGAACGGAAATCGAGGAGAAACGGTAAAATGCAATAAATGCAGAAACGGCCATTTTTGAATTTTGAAAAGAACTACTATGCCCGAGCTCGACCTCTCAAGGACAAACTCGGGCAGGGGCACTGTTCATACCCTAACCGAGCTCCCCAAACTCGGCAAAGTTCATAGAAGGTCCGACCTCATCCCCAGGCCCATGCCTGAGGTCGGACCTCGGACAATAAAGCTAAAGAAGCCCAAAAGGAACGAAGCCCAAGACTTAAAGGCCGAAAAGGCCTAGGAAAGGCGGTTCCACAAAGATAAAGATAAAACTCCCAAAAGGATAAGATAAGATAAGAATATCTTATCCAGGGAAGATCACGGCCAACTACTATAAATACACTGGAGCACCCAGGTATAACATATACTCTAATTCTACTCAATATCTGCTTGGACCCATGCTAACTTAAGCATCGGAGTGTCATTGCAGGTACCACCACCAACCACTCGGCATACCAGGCTCGGGTCATCAATCCCCCCATCTCGGGCCTCCCTAAGACGACCGAGCTGCACGTTTCAGGTAACCCTCGGAACAGCAACCATCATGGGTCTCATTAATGGCCTACGAGAATGAACCTTTAGTTACTCCATATCCAAAAAGTACCCAACATCTCTCAACGAGGTTCAAGAACGGGCAGAAAAATACATCAATATGGAGGAGAACTCCCGATTAGGAGAAAACTCAAAGACTGGATTCTCCTACCCACCTCGGGACAAGGATAAAGAGTCCAAGGAGAAAGAAGACCAACCTACTGAGAAACCCAGAAAGTACCACAACTACACCACTCTTCTGGTGTCCTTTGTGGATATTTACCGAGAGATATTCAACATTGAGAAGATCCCACCCCCTTGCCCAATTAAACACAAAAGATGAGGAAGTTGGATAAAGAATTTCGAATACCACCGAATCTACGAGCATCCTACCAATGAGTGCTACAACCTAAAAAACGTCATAGAAAAATTAGCACGAGAAGGGAGACTAGATCGGTTCTTAGCTCATAGAGCAGACAAACCAAAAAAGAGAAGAAGGGACGAAGAGGGCGGACGAGCTGAACGCCCCTGTCACACCCCTGAGAGACATATTCATATGATAAATGGAGGATTCGCAGGAGGAGGGATCTCTAAGTCATCCCGCAATAGACACCTTAAAGAGGTATACCATGTCGAAAAAAGAGATAGATTGCCTGACCTCCCCACTATTACCTTCACTAATGAAGATGCCGCATGCATCATCCCGGGGCATGATGACCTCGTGGTCGTTACCATCATACTTGCCAATGCCAATCTCCATAGAACATTGGTAGACCAAGGAAGCTCTGTGGATATCCTGTTCAAATCCGCCTTTGACAAGCTCAGCCTACAAGAAAAAGAACTCAGAGCATATCCTAATAGCCTATTCGGGCTCAGAGACACCCCAATTCAATCACTTGGGTACAACCCGCTGCATACAACCTTCGGGAAAGGAACACGGTCTAGAACGCTAAGTATAGACTACATTGTTGTCGATGTGAACTCTGCATATAATGCCCTAATAGGTTGGACAATGCTAAATCAGCTCGCCGTGGTGGTCTCCACTCCACACCTATGCATGATGTTCCCCACTCCAGAACGGATCGCCACCATAAAAGGAGACCAAAAACTCGCGCGACGCTGTTATAACGAATGTCTGAACCTAAAAGGTGACTCCAGAGGAAGAGAAACAAACACTATTAAACTCAGCAGAATCAGAGCTCGTGAAGAACTTCATCCTCAGCCCGAAGGTGAGACCAAAAAAGTTTAGAACGGGGATACTCAAGACAAAATAACAAACATAGGGGCAAACCTAAACAGAGACTTAAAGGACCTACTAAAAAAGTTTTTAATAAAGAACTTTGACCAGTTCGCATGGAAGGACGCAGACATGCCCGATATTTATCCCGGACTAATGTGCCATAGATTGGCAGTATATCCTGGATCTCGGCCAGTACAACAGAAGCGCAGGAAGCTCGGCCCAGAGAGATCACAAGCAGTAGAAGAACAGGTACAGGCTTTGTTGGAGGCAGGGTTCATAAGGGAGGTAAAGTATCCATTATGGCTAGCCAATGTAGTATTGGTAAAAAAGTCAAATGGGAAATAGCGGATGTGCACTAATTACACCAACCTAAACAAAGCTTGCCCAAAAAGATCCCTACCCACTCCCAAATATAGACACACTAGTCGAATCTTCATCAGGATATAAGTACCTCTCCTTCATGGACGCTTACTCGGGATACAATCAAATCCCGATGTATCAACCCGACCAGGAGAAAACCTCATTCTTAACCCCAAGAGAAAACTACTGCTACATAGTCATGCCCTTTGGACTCAAGAACGCAGGGGCTACATACCAAAGACTGATGAACAAAGTTTTTGCCAATCACATCGGGAAGCTGATGGAGGTTTATGTTGACGACATGCTGGTAAAGACACAAAGAGAGGAAACGTTGTTATCCGACCTCACTGAAGTGTTCAACACTATAAGAAAGCATGGGATGAGACTTAACCGCTCAAAGTGCACTTTTGTGGTAGAAGCTGGCAAATGTTTGGGCTTCATGCTCACAAAAAGGGGGGATTAAAGCAAACCCGGATAAATGCCAAGAAATACTTAGCATGAAGAGCCCGACCTGTGTCAAAGAGGTCCAGCAGCTCAACGGAAGACTAGCATCTCTATCTAGATTCCTAGCTGGATCGGCCTTAAGATCTCTCCCTTTCTACGCAACATTAAGGAAAGGAAAGAGGTTTGAATGGACCCCAGAATGTGAACAAGCCTTTCAAAACTTCAAAACATTCTTTGGGTGACCACCTATCATAAACCGACCCAGGGAAGGTGAAAAAATAATACTATACCTCGCTGTAGGAAGTCGGGCGATAGCGTCAACACTAGTCAGAGAAGACGAAAATGGGCAATAACCTATCTACTTCATCAATAAGGCTCTGCAAGGGGCTGAATTGAACTATCAAAAGATAAAAAAGTTCGCCTATGCCCTTATACTTACTTCTCGACGACTCCGACCATATTTTCAGGCCCGTACCATCAAAATACGAACCAACCAACCTATAAAAAGTATTCAACAGAAAATAGACTTGGCAGGAAGAATCCTACAATGGGCAGTCGAGTTGTCCGAGTTTGACCTCAAGTATGAAGCTCGGACAGCCATCAAGTCCCAATACCTGGCAGACTTCGTTGCAGAATACACTGACACTCCAGACACCCCCAGTAGCTGGAACCTCTACATTGGCGGTTCATCAAATAAAGCCGGAAGCGGAGCCGGAGTAATCTTAGAAAGTAATCAGGGAACTCAACTCAAACTCTCCTTAAAGTTCGAGTTTCCTGCCTCAAATAACCAAGCCGAGTATAAAGCCCTACTCGCAGGTTTGAAGCTGGCTAGGGAGGTCGGCGCTCAAAAGCTTACCATTTTTAGCGACTCAGAAGTAGTCACCTCACAAATAGAAGGGAGCTACCTGGCTAAGGATCTCACCAAGACTAAATACCTAGACAAGACTAGAGAACAGCTCGGAAAATTTATGGGATATGAGAGTCAACATATACCCTAGGAACAAAATGCTCGAGCTAATGCACTTTCGAAACTAGCCAGCACTAAATCCAGGGGCAACAATAGAAGCCCCATCCAAGAAACACAACAAAATCCATCAACCTCGGAAGAAAAAAAGGTCTTAAGCATATCAGACCAAGACCAAGGGTGGATAACTCCCATAATAAGCTATCTCAAGTCTTAAACACTCCCCGTAGATAAAAAGGAGGAAAAAGGCTAGTACAAGAAGCACAGTACTATACCATAGTGCACGACGTCCTATATAGGAGAGGAATCTCTACATCCCTCCTAAAATGCGTCCTGACCTCCGCTATGAGGGAAGTTCTAGAAGAAGTCCATGATGGCATGTGCCGCAACCACCTCGGGGCACGAGCTCTGTCCAAAAAGGTACTTCGAGCTGGTTTTTACTGGCCGACCTTGCAAAGGGAAGCAACAGAGTTCGTCAAAACATGCCCCCCATGCCAGAAGCATGCCAACTTTTATATTGCACCACCCGAGGAACTCATCTATGTCACTTCACCCTGGCCATTTGCAAGGTGGGGGCTCGACCTCCTCGGACAATTCTCCCAGGGATCAAGGCAAGTTAAGTTCCTCATTGTAGGAATAAAGTATTTCACAAAATAGATTGAGGTAGAACCGTTAGCCACAGCCACAGCCCAAAGAAGTCGGAAGTTCCTATATAGAAACATTGGCCCTTAATTCACCGACACGGGCTTTAGAAACCTGGTAGCCGATTTGAAAATCAAACAACAGTTCACCTCTGTAGAACACCCACAAGCCAATGGACTGGCAGAAGTGATGATTAGATTTTTGATGGTATAGAATTTCACAAATGAATTCTCGTCGAAGTATAGTCTCTAAACTAATCAATAATCCTTTCATACAAAAAGTTGTTTGTCACTAGTACAAACCCCTAAAATTTATAAACCGAAGTATTCAAACCTCGGGTCGTTCTCCCTAGGAATTACAATAAAGTGTCTTGTTATTGGTTATGAGTTATTTTTGGGGTTTTGATAAGAGGCATGAAAGTAAATGGCAATGAAAATAAACTAACAACTATAAAAGGCTCTTGGCAAGGTATGGAAATTAGAAGTCCTATCCTAGTTATCCTTCTCATTTGTAATGAGAATTGTTCATTGCTACCACTTAGTTAACCCTTACTAAATGAAGGAAAGTCAAGTGGATGAATTGACTTGAGCCACAAGTCCTAGCCAACTCCCAAGGAAAGACTAGCTTTAGTGCACTCCAAACCAATTAGCAATCTCTCCAATTACCAATCAACAAAGGAATTAGATAACTCAAGTGTCACTAATTACTCTACCTAGGCCAAGAAGAACAAAATCTATACTATATCTAGAAGAGGCATTTTAACAAACACATAAAAGGCAATAAAAGTAAGCAACATAAATTGCAAGAATTAAAGAGAGATCTAACTACAAAGGCAAGAGATCAACAATAGAAAAGCAAAGAAGAACAATTATTATGAATTACCTCTTATTGAATTGAAAGAAAATGGAAGGAACAATAGTAGATCTACAACAAAACATAAGAACAAAATAAAGGAAATTACAACAAAAGAATAGAAGAAGAATGAATGTAAGAACAAGGAATTAAGAGGATAGAAGTAGAAGAAGATGAATTAAAATCTAGATCTAAGAACTAAACCTAATCTTAATCCTAATCCTAGAGAGAAGTGAGAGCTTCTCTCTCTAGAAACTAATTCTAACTACTAAACTAAGCTAAACTAAACTAATGGTAACTAACTTCCCCATCCCTCTTCAATCCTTGGCTTAAATAGCATCAGAAATGAGTTGGATTGGGCCCACAAGGCTTTTGAATTCGCTAGCCATGAGTTGCATTTTAAAAAGTGACATGCACCATCGGCGCGTCCGTGTACCGTGCACGTGTGCGCCCCTATGCGTGATGCAAATATGGCAAATCTTATATCGTTTCGAAGCCCCGGATGTTAGCTTTCCAACCCAACTAGAACCGCATCATTTGGACCTCTGTAGCTCAAGTTATGGCCGATTAAGTGCGAAGAGGTCGGCTTGACAGCTTATGCGATTCCTTCATTTCTTCATGAGTTCTCCATTTTTACATGCTTTTCCTTTATTCCCTTTATCTGATCTTTGCCTCCTAAATCTAAAATCACTTAACACACATATCAAGGCATCTAATGGGATCAAATGTGAATTAAATTTAGCTATTTTAAGACCTAAAAAGCATGTTTTCACTCTTAAGCACAATTAGAGGAGAATATACAAAACCATGCTATTTCATTGAATAAATGTGGGTAAAAGGTGATAAAATCTCCTAAAATCAATACAAGATAAACCCTACAAATGGGGTTTATCAACCTCTCCACACTTAAACCAAGCATGTCCTCATGCTAAAACCAAGAATGAAGTAAGGGTATGGCATTTATTCAATGGGAACTAACTAAATGCAATCTACCTATATGCAACTATCTAAATGAATGCAATTGCTTGGTCAAAATAAATCAATTCCCAAGAAGCATATATGCACAAGGGCTAAGGACTAGCAAGTCTAATCCACAATTGAATTGAGTTATTAAATATTTTTATAGACTTGCATGAAAGAAGATGATCATAGGTGGAGACATGTAATTGAGCATCAAACCCTCACCGGTAGTGTTTGCACTCTATTCGCTCAAGTGTTTAGGGTTGATTCTCTCAATTCTCTCCTAATCATGCTTTCTAAGATTTGTTCTTCTTCTAACAATCAACAAATATTTCATGCATGTGCACATATATCATGAGGTCTTTTCATAGGTTGTAATGGGGTTAGGGTCAAGGTAGGATGCATATTTGGTTAAGTGAGCTTGGAATTTGAATCTTTGATAAGCTTAGACTTCCCACCTAACCTATGACATCCTATTCAATTAAGTTCTAAACTAACTACCCATTTTTCACTTTTTTTTTCACATACTCATGCATTTTCTTTTTTTGATTCGTAACACTTATGCATTGATTCCCTTTTATTGAGCTTCACTTTGGGGCGTTTTGTCCCCTTTTTTATTTCTTTCTCTTTTTTTCTTTCTTTTTCTATTTTTTTTCTTTTCCATATTATTTTTCTTTTCTTTTTCTTTTGTTTTTCTCATTTTTTTTCTATATACAAGAACCTTAATGCATAAGGTTTTACATTTGATCAATACATGAGTATGTACCCAATTCCCAATATTTTCAATAACAATACAAAACTACTCTTTTATTCACCCAATGTCCCAAGATTCCCACACTTGAATGATACTCACACACACACTAGCCTAAGCTAATCAAAGATCCAAATTAAGGACTTTTATTGTTTTCCGCTTTAAGGCTTGTAATGTGCTAAAATTAAGAACAATTGGGTTAAGCGTAGGTTCAAATTGGCTAACAAAGGAAGATAAAAGGTAAGGCTATTTGGGTAAGTGAGCTAATAAAATGATGGCCTCAATCATATAAATGCATGTATACACAAAATAATAGACATAAAGAATCAAACAATTCAAAGATTACAATCATAGAAAGAGAATAATGCGCACAAGAAGGAAAATAAGTGGTTATAAGATGTAACCACACCATTAGGCTCAAATCTCACTTGCTTGTGTTCTTAGCTCAAAAACATGATCCACAATATATATAATTCAAGCAAGTTCTATGAAAAGTTTTCACTCAAATCAATTGGTGCCCTATAGATAGAAATCTTGAAAAATTTCATTATTTTGACTAAGCTTATTGTGTTTACATATGCAAAAATAGAAAAATTAAAGTAACAATCCTAAAATCCTAAAATAAAATACAAAAGTGTTGGGATTAGAAATTTGTCACCCAAAATCGCCGACCGGTCGGACGTCCTCCCCACACTTAAAAGTTTGCACTGTCCTCGGTGCATTCAAAGATGAGCAAGGGGGTACGGCGAATCTCCAGATTGCTGCGTGTTCTTTCTTCCGCTTCCATGTTTGCTTGTGGTGCATTGTTCATGAAAAACAAAAATATAGCAACATAAGATGGGAAGATACAAAAGCAAGGAAGAATACATTGTTGGAATGAGGTAAATCATTAGAATGGAGTGAGTGAATTAATGTGACACTTATGACAATAAGGTGTGTGAATTCTAAATTGCGCGGTTTAGAACACACATTAGCATAAAAGCTATGTCACAAAAGAAGCATGCACTTTACTCATTCTAGTATGCTTGAGATGCTCTAAGTGAACTTGTAAAGTAAAATAAATATTAAAGAAGCATGAAAGCATTCAAGTCAAACATATGGATGGATATAATCATGAAATACAATGCATTAAGGTAAATGCTCAACATCATCCATCAAGAGAGCCTAATCGAGGAAAAGGATTCAAATTACATGGTGGCCAAATCAAGCAATTCAAGAAGAGTTACAAACTCGAAGGCAATTCTCATCACTTGGTATTTTTCAAAAGGCAAGCATGAAAAACTCAAAACCAAGAAGCAAATATAACCTCAATCATAGAATCCAACAAAGATTGTAAACATAATGATGTTAAGAAAACATCCCTTTTTGTTATCCAGCAGCAATTAATGGTAAACAAGAATAACAATCTAACACTTACAATGAAAAAGAGAAAATGAAAGGAAAACTAACTAAGACTAACAAATTAACTAACTAACTAACTAATTAACTAACTAAAATAAATGGTTATCAATGGTGTTTGGAAGTGTTGGATGAGGGGTAGAAGAAGGGAAGAAGAAAGGAGAAGGAAAGAAATGGAAAGAAGAGAGGAAAAGAATTGTTTGAAATGAGGGCATCCGCGTGTATACGTACATGACGCGCGCGCGCCGATGGTTTATTTCGAGAGTGGCGCGTACGCGTCGTGTGCGCGTGCGCGTGAGTGGGGTTATGCCTTAGGCCCAATTTCCGCACAGTGCAGGCCTAACTCTCGGGTTTTTGGTTGGAAGGTGGAACTTCTTAATCCACGCGTACGCGTGGTTGGCACACACACGTGGATGGTCGAAAACGCTTGATGCACGCGTACGCGCGCAGTGCGTGTACGCGTGGATGGTGCTCTGTTTTCAAAAATTTTCTATGTTTTTGCACCAATCCAAGCATTCCAAGCCTCCAAACAGCTACCAAAACACCTTAAAACCTTATTTAACATACTAAACTACCAAATATACTCAACTAACTAAACAAACACGAAATTAAACTAATTTTACCAATATTTACAAAAAGAGAAAATGAAAAGAAGTTACCATGGTGGGTTGTCTCCCACCTAGCACTTTTATTTATTGTCCTTAAGTTGGACTTATGGGGAGCTTCTCTCAAGGTGGCTTGTGCTTGTACTCATCTTGGAACTTCCACCAATGCTTGGACTTCCAATAAGCTCCATCATTCAAGATTAATATCTCCAAGCTTTGATGGAGTTCTTCACAAACCATGGGCTACCAATGTTGATCCTCATGTGTTCCCGGATCCCATATTTTGTCTTCACACCCATCTCCAAGTTGATTATCATTAACCCATGTACTCTAGTTATACACCAACCTTTGCTATCAAGCTTTGGACATGTGACCATAATGAACCTAGAATGATGCTTCCAACCACTAACCATCTCCTTTTTACTCTTAAAGCCACTAATTTTTCTAAGTTGACCATCCGTCTCAAGCAAACCATATTCAAGGGGAATAACAAAGCTTGAGTATAAGGAATTTACCCACTTGAATGAGAGAGTGGATGGTGGTGGCTTGGGGAGAGGTATTTCCAATGTGCTAGTAAACTCCACTCCCTTGTTTTCTTCCTTGATTGCCTCCACCTTTTCACAAACTTCTTCACTTTCAATCCTTTGTTCATCATTTTCATCCCACTCTTCTCCATCACTCAAATCATAAATGGGAGGACGAGAGAAATCTACCTCCATATCACTTTCAAATTTATTAGGAGAAGGTTCTTCAAATTCAAAGAATTCTTCACCAAGAAGATTGGATGCATGATCTTCATCACCAAGGGAACTCAATTCTTGCTTCACTCTCTCCAAGTCTTCATATAAAATATGCCTCGGAGGTTGTGCACATTCCTCCTCAACATCAAATTTACTCTTCTTGGAGGGATTTTCTTTGATTTTAGCTTCCCATGGAAGTTTCGCATCTCCTAAGTCTTCAACCACTTCTTCCTTTTCTTCAATAATCATAGGCTTCTCCAATTATTCTAATACAAAGTGGCATTCCTCATTTTCCACCGGAGTTTCCAATCTCTCCTTCATGCTATGCTCTTTAATCGATTCTCCACATGTGACCATGGGAGTGCTTTGAGTGCTCAAGCATTGGGAGGCTAAAAGGCTTACTACCTTGGCCAAGGTAGCCATAAATTCTAGTGTCTCCCTTTGCATTTCTCCTTGCCCTTGAAGTATAAGGCTAAGGATTTCATCCATTGAGGATTGGAGTGGATAAGAGGGTTTATTGTCTTGGAGAAATGGTTCATTATAGGAATGTGGTTCTTCTTGGTAAGGTGGTGGTGTGTATTGAGGTAGTTCTTGGGAGTAGTAATCTTGGAATTGTAGTTCCATGTATGGCTCATATGGTTCAAAATGAGGTTGGTATGGTGGGTAAGGATCATGGTCATATGGAGGTGTTTGTTGAAAATAGGCTTGTGAGTGTGGTTGAGGCTCATGTTGAGGATATGACTCATAGGCATATGGTGGTGGTTCTTGAAAATCACAAGGAGATTCACCATAGCCATTTGATTGGTATGCATCATAGAATGGCTCTTCTTCATAGTGCCTTGGTGGGGGTTGTTGCCATGAGGATTGATCATATGCATATGGCTCCTCCCATCTTTGGTTGTCCCATCCTTGATACACATCTTCATTGTAGCTCCCATCACCTACAACATAGTTGTAATCACACTCATAGCCAAAATGAGAATTCATGGTGAAAAGAGAAAACAAGAATCAAAAGCTAATAGAAAATAAGAGAAACAAAATTCTACAAATAGCAAACAAAGCAAAAAAAAAAAAACAAGATATTCACACTATTCACATATGTATAATAACCAATAACATAACACCATTGCAATTCCCCGGCAACGGCGCCATTTTGATGATTGGATTTTTGATGGTATAGAATTTCACAAATGAATTCTCATCGAAGTATAGTCTCTAAACCAATCAATAATCCTTTCATACAAAAAGTTGTTTATCACTAGTACAAACCCCTAAAATTTATAAACCGAAGTATTCAAACCTCGGGTCGTTCTCCCTAGGAATTACAATAAAGTGTCTTGTTATTGGTTATGAGTTATTTTTGGGGTTTTGATAAGAGGTATGAAAGTAAATGGCAATGAAAATAAACTAACAACTATAAAAGGCTCTTGGCAAGGTATGAAAATTAGAAGTCCTATCCTAGTTATCCTTCTCAATTGTGATGAGAATTGTTCATTGCTACCACTTAGTTAACCCTTACTAAATGAAGGAAAGTCAAGTGGATGAATTGACTTGAGCCACAAGTCCTAGCCAACTCCCAAGGAAAGACTAGCTTTAGTGCACTCCAAACCAATTAGCAATCTCTCCAATTACCAATCAACAAAGGAATTAGATAACTCAAGTGTCACTAATTACTCTACCTAGGCCAAGAAGAACAAAATCTATACTATATCTAGAAGAGGCATTTTAACAAACACATAAAAGGCAATAAAAGTAAGCAACATAAATTGCAAGAATTAAATAGAGATCTAACTACAAAGGCAAGTGATCAACAATAGAAAAGCAAAGAAGAGCAATTATTATGAATTACCTCTTATTGAATTGAAAGAAAATGGAAGGAACAATAGTAGATCTACAACAAAACATAAGAACAAAATAAAGGAAATTACAACAAAAGAATGGAAGAAGAATGAATGTAACAACAAGGAATTAAGAGGATAGAAGTAGAAGAAGATGAATTAAAATCTAGATCTAAGAACTAAACCTAATCTTAATCCTAATCCTAGAGAGAAGTGAGAGCTTCTCTCTCTAGAAACTAATTCTAACTACTAAACTAAGCTAAACTAAACTAATGGTAACTAACTTCCCCATCCCTCTTCAATCCGTGGCTTAAATAGCATCAGAAATGAGTTGGATTGGGCCCACAAGGCTTTTGAATTCGCTGGCCACGAGTTGCATTTTAAAAAGTGACATGCACCATCGGCGCGTCCGCGTACCGTGCACGTGTGCGCCCCTATGCGCGATGCAAATATGGCAAATCTTATATCGTTTCGAAGCCCCGGATGTTAGCTTTCCAACCCAACTAGAACCGCATCATTTGGATCTCTGTAGCTCAAGTTATGGCCGATTAAGTGCGAAGAGGTCGGCTTGACAACTTTTGCGATTCCTTCATTTCTTCATGAGTTCTCCATTTTTACATGCTTTTCCTTTATTCCCTTTATCCGATCTTTGCCTCCTAACTCTGAAATCACTTAACAAACATATCAAGGCATCTAATGGGATAAAAGGTGATTTAAATTTAGCTATTTTAAGGCCTAAAAAGCATGTTTTCACTCTTAAGCACAATTAGAGGAGAATATACAAAACCATGCTATTTCATTGAATAAATGTGGGTAAAAGGTGATAAAATCCCCTAAAATCAATACAAGATAAACCCTACAAATGGGGTTTATCAAGAAGCCACCAACAAAGTCATATTGGCCGGGCTAAAACGGAGACTACAGGACGCTAAGGGAACTTAGGCCGAAGGGCTCTCTCAAGTCCTGTGGGCATATCGGACGACGCCACATTCCACTACCAGAGAGTTGCCCTTCCGACTTGCCTATGGAATGGAGGCAATGATCCCCATAGATATGGAAGAAAGATCCCCCAGAGTGATTCTCTACAATGAAGATACCAACTACCAAGCTCAAAGGGAAGAGCTCAACCAACTTTCAGAAGTCCGAGAAAGAGTTCGGATTAGAAAGGAAGCGCTAAAACGTCGAATGGCTTTAAGGTATAATCAGAAGGTAGTCTAGCGAAGCTTCAGCACCAACGATCTCATCTTAATCCGAAATGATATCGGAGCAGGTCGGTCAGGAGAAGGGAAGCTAGCAGCCAACTGGAAAGGGCCATACCGAGTTACAGAAGTACTAAGAAAAGGCTACTATAAGCTAGTATGCCTGTAACCTAAGAAGGTACTACAGCTAGGAAATAGTAAAGTTCTTAGATCAAGGCACATTCTTTTTCCTAAAAAGGTTTTTTAATGAGGCGCCAAGCCAAGATATAAAAAACTGCTCGACCTAGAAGGGTAAGTGGTGGACGAAATTGTGATCTATTGTCTTTGTACTTGTATGAAATTTAATAATTGGCTCTATTTGAATTCACAACTCCGTTCAACTAACCAGCAAGTGTACTGGGTCGTCCAAGTAATAAACCTTACGTGAGTAAGGGTCGATCCCACAGAGATTGTTGGTATGAAGCAAGCTATGGTCACCTTGAAAATCTCAGTTAGGCAGATTAAATTTGTTTATGGTTTCGAAAATTAATAATAAAATAGAAACAATAAAAGGGATAGAATACTTATGCAGATTCATTGGTGGGAATTTCAGATAAGCGAATGGAGATACTGTATGGCTCAAGAACGCCTACTTTCCTATTGCTTCAACTCAATCCTTCTTACTCCTTTCCATAGCAAGCTGTGTATAGGGGTTCACCGTTCGACGATGGCTACTTTGTATCCTCTCTGGAAAATGGTCCTCTGCGCTGTCACTCGTATGGCTAATCGTCTGGAGGCATCACACTGGCCGAAGGCTACATCCCATCCTCGCAGTGAAAACTACGCTCACGCGCTCTGTCACAGCATGGCTAATCACTGGTTGGTTCCCGCTCCTGCTGGAATAGAATCCCTTGATTCTTTTGCGCCTGTCACTAACGCCCAGCACTTGCGAGTCTGAAGCACGTCACAGTCATTCATTACCGGAATCCTACTCGGAATACCACAGACAAGGTTAGACTTTCCGGATTCCCAGGATCCTACTCGGAATACCACAGACAAGGTTAGACTTTCCGGATCCTCATGAATGCCGCCATCTATCTAGCTTATACCACGAAGATTCTGTTGGGGAATCTAAGAGATACACATTCAAGCTTGGTTGCATGTAGAACGAAGGTGGTTGTCAATCACGCGCGTTCATAGGTGAGAATGATGATGAGCGTCACATAATCATCACATTCATCATGTTCTTGGGTGCGAATGAATATCTTGGAATAAGAATAAGAGAGAATTGAATAAAAAGTAATAGTAATTTTATTGAAACTTGAGGTACAGCAGAGCTCCACACCCTTAATCTATAGTGTGCAGAAACTCCACCGTTGAAAATACATAAGTGAAAGGTTCAGGCATGGCCGAATGGCCAGCCCCCTGAGTGATCAAGAGACCGAATAATCAAAGGCTAAACAGTCAAGAGATTAAACTGTCAAAAGATGTCTAATACAATAGTTAAATGTTCTATTTATAATAAACTTGCTCCTAGGGTTTACATGAGTAAGTAATTGATGCATAAATCCACTTCCGGGGCCCACTTGGTGTATGCTTGGGCTGAGCTTGATCAATCCACGAGCTGAGGCTTCTCTTGGAGTTGAACTCCGAGTTATGACGTGTTTTGGGCGTTCAACTCCGAATCATGACGTTTTTCTGGCGTTTAACTCCAGACAGCAGCATGTACTTGGCGTTCAACGCCAAGTTACGTCGTCAATTTCCGAACAAAGTATGGACTATTATATATTGCTGGAAAGATCTGGATGTCTACTTTCCAACGCCATTGAGAGCGCTCCATTTGGAGTTCTGTAGCACCAGAAAATCCATTTCGAGTGCAGGGAGGTCAGATTCCAACAGCATCAGCAGTCCTTTTGTCAGCCTTTTTCAGAGTTTTGCTCAAGTCCCTCGATTTCAGCCAGAAATTACCTGAAATCACAGAAAAACACACAAACTCATAGTAAAGTTGAGAAATGTGAACATAAAAACTAATGAAAACATCCCTAAAAGTAGCTTGAACTTACTAAAAACTACCTAAAAACAATGCCAAAAAGCGTATAAATTATCCGCTCATCACAACACCAAACTTAAATTGTTGCTTGTCCCCAAGCAACTGAAAATCAAATAGGATTAAAAGAAGAGAATATACTATAAATTCCAGAATATCAATGAATATTAATTATAATTAGATGAGCGGGACTCGTAGCTTTTTGCTTCTGAACAGTTTTGGCATCTCACTTTTTCCTTTGAAGTTCAGAATGATTGGCTTCTCTAGGAACTTAGAATTTCGGATGGTGTTATTGATTCTCCTAGTTAAGTATGTTGATTCTTGAACACAGCTTCTTATGAGTCTTGGCCGTGGCCCTAAGCACTTTGTTTTCCAGTATTACCACCGGATACATAAATGCCACAGACACATGACTGGGTGAACCTTTTCAGATTGTGACTCAGCTTTGCTAGAGTCCCCAGTTAGAGGTGTCCAGAGCTCTTAAGCACACTCTTTTTGCTTTGGATCACGACTTTAACCATTCAGTCTCAAGCTTTTCACTTGGACCTTCATGACACAAGCACATGGTTAGGGACAGCTTAATTTAGCCGCTTAGGCCTGGATTTTATTTCCTTGGGCCCTCCTATCCATTGATGCTCAAAGCCTTGGATCCTTTTTACCCTTGCCTTTTGGTTTTAAGGGCTATTGGCTTTTTCTGCTTGCTTTTTCTTTTTCTTTCTATTTTTTTTCGCCATTTTTTTTCGCAAGCTTTCTTTTTCACTGCTTTTTCTTGCTTCAAAAATCAATTTCATGATTTTTCAGATCCTCAATAACATTTCTCTTTGTTCATCATTCTTTCAAGAGCCAACAATTTTAACATTCATAAACAACAAGATCAAAAGACATATGCAATGTTCAAGCATTCATTCAGAAAACAAAAATATTGTCACCACATCAATATAATTAAATTAAATTCAAGGATAAATTCGAAATTCATGTACTTCTTGTTCTTTTGAATTAAAACATTTTTCTTTTAAGAGAGGTGAAGGATTAATGGATTTTATTCATAGCTTTAAGGCATGGTTACATACTAATGATCATGAAATAAAGACACAAAACATAGATAAACACAACATTAAAAACCGAAAAACAGAAAGAAAAAAAGAACAAGGAATGAATCCACCTTTAGTGGCGTCTTCTTCTTGAAGGTCCAACAATGTCCTTAAGCTCCTCTATGTCCCTTCCTTGCCTTTGTTGCTCCTCCCTCATTGCTCTTTGATCTTCTCTTATTTCTTGGAGAATGATGGAGTGCTCATGATGTTCCACCCTTAATTGTTCAACATTGTGGCTCAAACCTTCTAAGGAAGTGTTGAGTTGTTCCCAATAGTTGTTGGGAGGAAAGTGCATCCCTTGAGGCATCTCAGGGATTTCTTGATGATGAGCTTCCTCATGCATCTCTTGAGAACCGTGAGGGGTCTCTCTTGCTTGCTCCATCCTCTTCTTGGTGATGGGCTTGTCCTCTTCAATGAGGATGTCTCCTTCTATGATAACTCCAGCTGAGTAACATAGATGGCAAATAAGGTGAGGAAAAGCTAGCTGTGCCATGGGTGAAGGCTTGTCGGCTATTTTGTAGATTTCATTGGAGATGACCTCATGAACTTCTACTTCCTCTCCAATCATGATGCCATGAATCATGATGGCCCGATCCACAGTAACTTTAAATCGGTTGCTAGTGGGAATGATGGAGCGTTGAATGAACTCCAACCATCTTCTAGCTATAGGCTTGAGGTCCAGTCTTCTTAGTTGGACTGGCTTGCCTTTGGAGTCTCTCTTCCATTGAGCTCCTTCCACACAAATGTCCATAAGGACTTGGTCCAACCTTTGATCAAAGTTGACCCTTCTAGTGTAGGGGCGTTTATCTCCTTGCATCATGGGCAAGTGGAATGCCAACCTCACATTTTCCGGACTAAAATCTAAGTATTTCCCCCAAACCATTGTAAGATAGTTCTTTGGACTCGGGTTCATACTTTGATCATGGTTCCTAGTGATCCATGCATTGGCATAGAACTCTTGAACCATTAAGATTCCGACTTGTTGCATGGGGTTGGTTAGGACTTCCCAACCTCTTCTTCGGACTTCATGTCGGATCTCCGGATACTCATTTTTCTTGAGCTTGAAAGGGACCTCAGGGATCACCTTCTTCTTTGCCACAACATCATAGAAGTGGTCTTGATGGCTCTTGGAGATGAATCTTTCCATCTCCCATGACTTGGAGGTGGAAGCTTTTGTCTTCCCTTTTCCTTTTCTAGAGGATACTCAAGCCTTAGGTGCCATTGATGGTAATGGAAAAACAAAAAAAGCTTATGCTTTTACCACATCAAACTTAAAATATTGCTCACCCTCGAGCAAAAGAAGAAAGAAGAGAAGAAGAAGAAGAAGAAATTATGGTAGAGAGGGAGAGATGTGGGTTCGGCTAAGTGGGAGAAGAGGGGTTTGTGTTGTGTGAAAATGAAGGAGAATGGAAGGGTATTTATAGGGAGAGGGGGTAGTGTGTATTCAACCATTCAGGGTGGGAATGGGTGGGAAATTGGTTTTGAATTTTTGAAGGTAGGTGGGGTTTATGGGGAAGAGTGGATGGATGTGAATGATGAATGGGGTAATTGGGAAGAGGAATTGAGGTGATTGGTGAAGGGTTTTGGGAAAGAGTGTTCATTGGGAAGAGAGATTCAGAGATTGAAGTTATTGGGAAGTGTGACATGGGGAAGAGTAAAATAGGATTAGGAGGTAAAGTGGGAATATGTTAGGTGGGGATCCTGTGGGGTCCACAGATCCTGAGGTGATCCTGTGGGGTCCACAAGTCCTGAGGTGTCAAGGAATTCCATCCCTGCACCAAATAGGCATGTAAAATGCCTTCGTGCACCATTCTGGCGTTTAAACGCCCATTGGTGCACATTCTGGGCGTTCAACGCCCATGTAAAGCATGTTTCTGGCGTTGAACGCCAGTTTCATGCTTGTTACTGGCGTTCAGTGCCAGTTTTTCCTCTCTGGGCACATTCCTGGCGTTCAGCGCCAGAATGTTGCTTGTTTCTGGCGTTCAGCGCCAGAATGATGCTCTGTTCTGGCGTTGAACGCCAGCCAGATGCATCTTACTGGCGTTGAACGCCAGCCTATGCGTCCTCCAGGGTGTGAATTTTTTCTTTTGCTGTTTTTGATTCTGTTTTTAATTTTTATGATTTTTTCGTGACTCCTCATGATCATGTACCTAATGAAACACAAAATAACAATAAAATAGAATAAAAGAAAATTAGATAAATAAAATTGGGTTGCCTCCCAACAAGCGCTTCTTTAATGTCAATAGCTTGACAGTGGCTCTCATGGAGCCACAAGGTGATCAGGTCAATGTTGTATAGTTGCCAACACCAAACTTAGAGTTTGGATATGGGGTCTTAACACCAAACTTAGAGTTTGGTTGTGGCCTCACAACACCAAACTTAGAGTTTGACTATGTGGGCTCTTCTTGACTCTGAACTGAGAGAAGCTCTTCATGCTTACTCTCTTTTGTCACAGAGGGATGGCCATGTGCCTTAAACACAAGGTAGTCCCCATTTAATTGAAGGACTAATTCACCTCTGTTGACATCTATCACAGCTCCTGCTGTGGCTAGGAAAGGTCTTCCAAGGATGATGCAATCATCCTCTTCCTTCCTAGTGTCTAAGATTATGAAATCAGCAGGGATGTAAAGGCCTTCAACCTTTACTAACACGTCCTCTACTATTCCATAGGCTTGTCTCAATGACTTGTCTGCCAGTTGTAATGAGAACAAGGCAGGTTGTACCTCAATGATCCCCAGCTTCTCCATTACAGAGAGTGGCATAAGATTTATCCCTGGCCCCAGATCACACAGAGCTTTTTCAAAGATCATGGTGCCTATGGTACAAGGTATTAAGAATTTGCCAGGATCTTGTTTCTTTTGAGGTAGAATTTTCTGAATCCAAGTATCCAGTTCATTAATGAGCAAGGGAGGTTCACTTTCCCAAGTCTCATTACCAAATAACTTGGCATTCAGCTTCATGATAGCTCCTAAATATTGAGCAACTTGCTCTCCAGTCACATCTTTATCCTCTTCAGAGGAAGAATAATCTTCAGAGCTCATGAATGGCAGAAGGAGATTTAATAGAATCTGTATGGTCTCTATATGAGCCTCAGATTCCTTTGGATCCTTAATAAGAAACTCCTTCTTGCTTGAGGGACGTCCCAGGAGGTCTTTCTCACTAGGATTTTCGTCCTCCTCCCTTGTGCATTTGGCCATGTTGACTATGTCAATGGCTTTGCACTCTCCTTTTGGATTCTCTTCTGTATTGCTTGGAAGAATACTGGGAGGAGTTTCAATGACTTTCTTACTCAGCTGGCCCACTTGTGCCTCCAGATTTCTAATGGAGGATCTTGTTTCACTCATGAAACTGAAAGTGGCCTTTGACAGATCAGAGACTACATTGGCTAAATTAGAGGTGTTTTGTTTAGAATTCTCTGTCTGTTGCTGAGAAGATGATGGATATGGCTTGCTATTGTTTAGCCTGTTGCGTCCACCATTGTTAAAGCCTTGTTGGGGCTTTTGTTGATCCTTCCATGAGAAATTTGGATGATTTCTCCATGATGGGTTATAAGTGTTTCCATAAGGTTCACCCATGTAATTAACCTCTGCCATGGCAGGGTTCTCAGGATCATAAGCTTCTTCAGAAGCTGTCTCTCTAGTACTATTGGATGCATGTTGCCATCCATTCAGATTTTGAGAGATCATGTTGACCTGTTGAGTCAACACTTTGTTCTGAGCCAATATGGCATTCAGAGTATCAATTTCAAGAACTCCTTTCTTCTGAGGTATCCCATTATTCACGAAATTCCTCTCAGAAGTGTACATGAATTGGTTGTTTGCAACCATGTCAATGAGTTCTTGAGCCTCTTCAGGCGTTTTCTTCAGGTGAATTGATCCACCTGCAGAATGGTCCAATGACATTTTCAAAAATTCAGATAGACCATAATAGAATATATCTAATATGGTCCATTCTGAAAACATGTCAGATGGACATCTTTTGGTCAGCTGCTTGTATCTTTCCCAAGCTTCATAGAGGGATTCACCATCTTTTTATTTGAAGGTTTGAACATCCACTCTCAGCTTGCTCAGCTTTTGAGGAGGAAAGAATTTATCCAAGAAGGCAGTGACCAGCTTATCCCATGAGTCCAGGCTATCCTTAGGTTGTGAATCCAACCATATTCTAGCTCTGTCTCTTACAGCAAAAGGGAAAAGCATGAGTCTGTAGACTTCAGGATCAACTCCATTCTTCTTTATAGTCTCACAGATTTGCAAGAATTCAGTTAAAAACTGATAAGGATCTTCAGATGGAAGCCCATAAAACTTGCAGTTTTGTTGCATTAAGGCAACTAGTTGAGGTTTCAGCTCAAAGTTGTTGGCTCCAATGGCAGGTATGGAGATGCTTCTTCCATCAAACTTGGACGTTGGCTTTGTGAATTCACCAAGCATTCTCCTTGCATTATTATTATTTTCGGCTGCCATCTCCTTCTCTTGTTCGAAAATTTCTGAAAGGTTGTTTCTGGATTGTTGTAATTTAGCTTCTCTTAATTTTCTCTTCAAAGTCCTTTCAGGTTCTGGATCAATTTCAACAAGAGTGCCTTTATCCCTGTTCCTGCTCATATAAAAGAGAAGAAAACAAGAAAAGAAAGAGGAATCCTCTATGTCACAGTATAGAGATTCCTTTATGTTAGTAGAAAAAGAAAGGGGAGTAGAAGAATGAAGAAGAATTCGGATTTTTAGATGAAGAGAGGTGAAGAGAAGTGTTAGTAAACAAATAATTAAATAGAAGAAGAAAAGAGAAAGAGAATTTCGAAAATAAAAAATGGGTTAGTGATTTTCAAAAATTAGAGATAAATTGTAATTAAAATTGAAATTATTAATTAATTAAAAAGAATTTTTGAAAAAAAGAGAGATATTTTTCGAAAATAGAAGAGGGAGAAGTAGTTAGGTGGTTTTGAAAAAGATAAGAAACAAACAAAAAGTTAGTTAGTTGATTGAAAAAGATATTGAAATTAAATTTTTAAAAGGATAAGAAGAAAAGAAGTTAAATAAAATATTTTGAAATCAAATTTTGAAAAATATAAAATTTTGAAAAGGATAAGATAAGATAAAAGTTTTAAGAAAAAGATATTTTGAAAAAGATTTAATTTTTAAAAAGACTTAACTAACAAGAAACTACAAGATAAGATTCTAGAATTTAAAGATTGAACCTTTCTTAACAAGAAAGTAACAAACTTCAAATTTTTGAACCAAACACATTAATTGTTAGCTATTTTTCAAAAATTAGATATAAAAGATAAGAAAAAGATTTTTGAAAAATAATTTTTTTAAAATTTTCGAAAATAATAAAAAAATGAAAAAGATATGATTTTTGAAAAAGATTTTGAAAAGATAAGGTTTTTAAAATTGAAATTTTGACTTGACTTGTAAGAAACAACTAATTTTGAAAATTTTTGACCAAGTCAATCCCAAAATTTCGAAATTTTGGAGGGAAATAAGGAAAAGATATTTTTTTGATTTTTGAATTTTTTAATTATGAGAGAGAAAAAATTAAAAACGTCATTTTTGTGTTTTTCACTTTTCTTTATGGATCAAAACAAAGAATGCATGCAAGAACACTATGAATGTTAAGATGAACACCAAGAACACTTTGAAGATCATGATGAACATCAAGAACATAATTTTGAAAAATTTTTAATGCAAAGAAAACATGCAAGACACCAAACTTAGAAATCTTTAATGCATGGGCTCTAACAAACAAAAAATGCATATGAAAAACAACAAACAACACAAAACAAGAAAACATCAAGATCAAACAAGGAGACTTGTCAAGAACAACTTGAAGATCATGAAGAACACTATGAATGCATGGATTTTTCGAAAAATGCAAGAAAAAATTTTTAAAACATGCAATTGACACCAAACTTAAAAGTTGACTCAAAACTCAAACAAGAAACACAAAATATTTTTGGTTTTTATGATTTTATGATTTTTTTTCGATTTTTATTAATTTTTTTCGAAAATATTTTTGGAAAAACGAAAAAATAAAAGAAAATTTTGAAAAAGATTTTTGAAAAGAAAATTACCTAATCTGAGCAACAAGATGAACCGTCAGTTGTCCATACTCGAACAATCCTCGGCAACGGCGCCAAAAACTTGGTGGACGAAATTGTGATCTATTGTCTTTGTACTTGTATGAAATTTAATAATTGGCTCTATTTGAATTCACAACTCCGTTCAACTAACCAGCAAGTGTACTGGGTCGTCCAAGTAATAAACCTTACGTGAGTAAGGGTCGATCCCACAGAGATTGTTGGTATGAAGCAAGCTATGGTCACCTTGTAAATCTCAGTTAGGCATATTAAATTTGTTTATGGTTTCGAAAATTAATAATAAAATATAAATAATAAAAGGGATAGAATACTTATGCAGATTCATTGGTGGGAATTTCAGATAAGCGAATGGAGATACTGTATGGCTCAAGAACGCCTACTTTCCTATTGCTTCAACTCAATCCTTCTTACTCCTTTCCATAGCAAGCTGTGTATAGGGGTTCACCGTTCGACGATGGCTACTTTGTATCCTCTCTGGAAAATGGTCCTCTGCGCTGTCACTCGCATGGCTAATCATCTGGAGGCATCACACTGGCCGAAGGCTACATCCCATCCTCGCAGTGAAAACTACGCTCACGCGCTCTGTCACAGCACGGCTAATCACTGGTTGGTTCCCGCTCCTACTGGAATAGAATCCCTTGATTCTTTTGCGTCTGTCACTAACGCCCAGCACTTGCAGAGTCTGAAGCACGTCACAGTCATTCATTACCGGAATCCTACTCGGAATACCACAGACAAGGTTAGACTTTCCGGATTCCCAGGATCCTACTCGGAATACCACAGACAAGGTTAGACTTTCTGGATCCTCATGAATGCCGCCATCTATCTAGCTTATACCACGAAGATTCTGTTGGGGAATCTAAGAGATACTCATTCAAGCTCGGTTGCATGTAGAACGAAGGTGGTTGTCAATCACGCGCGTTCATAGGTGAGAATGATGATGAGCGTCACATAATCATCACATTCATCATGTTCTTGGGTGCGAATGAATATCTTGGAATAAGAATAAGAGAGAATTGAATAAAAAGTAATAGTAATTGTATTGAAACTTGAGGTACAGCAGAGCTCCACACCCTTAATCTATAGTGTGCAGAAACTCCACCGTTGAAAATACATAAGTGAAAGGTTCAGGCATGGCCGAATGGCCAGCCCCCTGAGTGATCAAGAGACCGAATAATCAAAGGCTAAACAGTCAAGAGATTAAACTGTCAAAAGATGTCTAATACAATAGTTAAATGTTCTATTTATAATAAACTAGCTCCTAGGGTTTACATGAGTAAGTAATTGATGCATAAATCCACTTCCGGGGCCCACTTGGTGTATGCTTGGGCTGAGCTTGATCAATCCACGAGCTGAGGCTTCTCTTGGAGTTGAACTCCGAGTTATGACGTGTTTTGGGCGTTCAACTCCGGATCATGACGTTTTTCTGGCGTTTAACTCCAGACAGCAGCATGTACTTGGCGTTCAACGCCAAGTTACGTCGTCAATTTCCGAACAAAATATGGACTATTATATATTGCTGGAAAGATCTGGATGTCTACTTTCCAACGCCGTTGAGAGCGCGCCATTTGGAGTTCTGTAGCACCAGAAAATCCATTTCGAGTGCAGGGAGGTCAGATTCCAACAGCATCAGCAGTCCTTTTGTCAGCCTTTTTCAGTGTTTTGCTCAAGTCCCTCGATTTCAGCCAGAAATTACCTGAAATCACATAAAAACACACAAACTCATAGTAAAGTCCAGAAATGTGAATTTAACATAAAAACTAATGAAAACATCCCTAAAAGTAGCTTGAACTTACTAAAAACTACCTAAAAACAATGCCAAAAAGCGTATAAATTATCCGCTCATCAGTAAGCACTCACATGTACACACTTTTGTTTATATTTTTATCTTATTATTTGAATGAAAGTTATCGATTCCTTAAAAAGTTTCCTACCAAGACGCATTAATCTACGCTCGTAAAATGCAAAATTCATCACCCGATTAAAAGAGGTCGGCAAGGTGAAGCGATAGAAGCAAGTTAACACAAGAAGTTAGAAAAAGTAACCCATAAAAAGTGACCTGACGAGGTCTAACTAAATAAAAGATAATGTTTGACTCTCTGTCCATTAAAAATAAACTTTTTGTCAGAGTCAATATCCTGAAGCTCTACATATCCATATGGTGACACACTTGTGATCACATATGGTCCCCTCCACCGGGATTTTAATCTCCCAGGGAACAATCTGAGCCTAGAGTTAAACAGCAGAACCTTCTGTCCTAGCTCAAAGACTCTGGATGACAGCTTCTTGTCATGCCACCTTTTTGCTTTCTCCTTATAAATTTTTGTCTTTTCGAAAGCATTGAGTCTGAATTCCTCTAGCTCATTCAATTGGAGCAATATATTCTCTCCAGCTAACTTGGCATCAAGATTTAGGAATCTAGTTGCCCAGCAGGCCTTGTGTTCCAATTCCACTGGCAGGTGACAGGCTTTTCCAGACACAAGCTGGTATGGAGAGGTCCCTATAGGAGTTTTAAATGCAGTTCTGTATGCCCACAGAGCATCATCCAGACTCCTTGCCCAATCCTTTCTATGGGTACTTACAGTCTGTTCCAGGATTCGTTTTAGTTCTCTATTTGAGACTTCAGCCTACCCATTTATCTGTAGATGATATGGAGTTGCCACTTTGTGGTTAATTCCATATCGGATCAGAGCAGAGTCAAGCTGTTTATTACAGAAATGAGTCCCTCCATCACTGATTAGTATTTTAGGGACACTAAATATGCTGATGATATGCTTCTGGAGGAACTTCAGCACTGTCTTGGTATCATTAGTGGGTGTTGCGATTGCCTCCACCCATTTAGACACATAGTCTACTGCTACCAGAATATAAGTGTTTGAGTATGATGGCAGGAAAGGCCCCATGAAGTCAATACCCCATACATCAAACAACTCAATCTCTAAGATCCCTTGCTGAGGCACGGCATAACCGTGAGGCAGATTACTAGTTCTTTGGCAACTGTCACAGCTACGTACAAACTCTCAGGAGTCTCTATAGAGAGTAGGCCAGTAGAAACCACATTGGAGGACTCTTGTGGCTGTCCGCTCACTTCCGAAATGTCCTCTATATTGTGATCCATGGCAATGCCATAGTATCTTCTGTGCCTCTTCCCTGGGCACACACCTATGGATTATTCCGTCTGCACATCTCTTAAAGAGATATGGTTCATCCCACAAGTAGTACTTTGCATCAGTAACTAATTTTTTTGTTTGCTGCCTGCTGTACTCTTTGGGTATGAATCTTATCGGTTTATAGTTTGCAATGTCTTTAAACTACAGTACTTCTTGAATGGCAAAGAGTTGATAATCCGGGAAGGTTTCAGATATCTCAGTAGAAGGGAGGGACGCCCTTCTACTGGCTCTATTCGGGACAAATGATCTGCTACTTGGCTCTCTATCCCTTTTCTGTCTCTTATTTCTATATCAAACTCTTGCAGAAGCAACACCCATCTTATGAGCCTGGGTTTTGAATCCTGCTTTGTGAGTAGATATTTAAGAGCAGCATGGTCAGTGTACACAATCACTTTTGATCCTACCAAATAGGATCTGAACTGCAAGCAATTCCTTTTCTGTGGTTGTGTAATTTTTTTGTCCGTCATTTAAAACACGGCTGGCATAGCAAATGATGTACAAAAGCTTGTCATGCCTCTGTCACACATTAGTTCAAATGGTAATGTCCAGTCTGGTGCAGAAATGACTAGTGCTGTGACCAGCTTAGCTTTTAGAGTCTCAAATGCATGCAGACACTTTGTGTCAAAGACAAAGGGTGTATCAATAGCTAGCAGATTTCTTAGAGGTTTTGCAATTTTTGAAAAATCCTTTATAAACGTCTTATAAAATCCTACATGTCCTAGAAAGCTTCTGATTACCTTAACATTGGCAGGTGGTGGTAATTTTTCAATCACCTCTACCTTAGCTTGATCCACCTCTATTCCCTTGTTCAAAATTTTGTGCCTAAAGACAATTCCTTCAGTCACCATAAAGTGGCATTTTTCCCAGTTTAAAACCAGGTTAGTCTCTTGGCACCTTTTTAGAACAAGTGCTAGATGGCCAAAACAGTAGTTGAATGAGTCTCCAAATACTGAGAAGTCATCCATGAAGACTTTTAGAAATTTTTCTACCATATCAGAGAAAATAGAGAGCATGCATCTCTAAAAGGTTGCAGGTGCATTACACAGACCAAATGGCATCCTTCTGTAGGCAAATACTCCAGATGGACATGTGAATGCTGTTTTTTCTTGATCTTGATGATCTACTGCAATTTGGTTGTAACCTGAATAGCCATCCAAAAAGCAGTAGTAATCATGACCTGCCAATCTTTCTAGCATCTGGTCTATGAATGGTAAAGGAAAGTGATCCTTTTTGGTGGCTGTATTGAGTCTTCTATAGTCAATACACATACGCCACCCTGTAACTGTTCTTGTAGGAACCAGTTCATTTTTTTCATTATGAACCACTGTCATGCCACCCTTCTTGGGGACTACTTGGACAAGGCTTACCCGGGGGCTATCAGAAATTGGATAAATAATCCCAGCCTATAGTAATTTAGTAACCTCTTTCTGCACTACCTCCTTCATGGCTGGATTCAGCCGCCTTTGTGGTTGAACCACTGGCTTGGCATTATCCTCCAATAGGATCTTGTGCATGCATCTGGCTGGGCTAATGCCCTTAAGATCACTTATGGACCATCCAAGAGCTGTCTTGTGTGTCCTTAGCACTTGAATTAGTGCTTTCTCTTCTCATGGCTCTAAGGTAGAGCTTATGATTACAGGAAAAGTGTTATCTTCTCCCAAAAATACATATTTCAGGGATGGTGGTAGTGGTTTGAGCTCGGGTTTAAGAGGCTTTTCCCCTTCCTAATGAGTTTTAAGAGGTTCTTCTATTTTCTCTGGTTCCTCCAGATCAGACTGAACATCTTTAAAGATGTCCTCTAGCTCTGATTCGAGACTCTCAGTCATATTGACTTCTTCCACCAGGGAGTCAATAATATCAACTCTCATGCAGTCTTTTGATGTGTCTGGATGCTGCATGGCTTTGACAGCATTCAACTTAAACTCATCCTCATTGACTCTCAGGGTCACCTCCCCTTTTTGGACATCAATGAGGGTTCGTCCAGTTGCTAGTATAGGTCTTCCTAGAATGAGAGTTGCACCCTTGTGCTCCTTTATTTCTAGCACTACAAAGTCAGTGGGAAAGGAAAATGGCCCAACCTTGACAATCATGTCCTCAATTACGCCTGATGGATATTTAATGGAGGCATTAGCAAGTTGGAGGCATATTCGGGTAGGTTTGACTTCTTCAGTCAAGCCAAGCTTTCTAATAGTGGATGCAGGTATTTGGTTGATACTTGCCCCAGATCACATAGAGTTGTCTTGGTACAAGTACCCTCTAATGTACATGGTATCATAAAGCTTTCGGGATCTTTAAGCTTCTCTTGTAAGCTTTTCAGAATGACTGCACTGCATTCTGCAGTGAGGAAAATGTTTTCAGTTTCTCTCCAATCCTTCTTATGACTTAAGATCTATTTGATGAACTTAGCATAAGAGGGTATTTGCTCAAGTGCCTCTACAAATGGGATCTTTATTTCAAGAGTCCTGAGATAGTCTGCAAAGCGGGCAAATTGTTTATCCTGTTCTGGTTGGCGGAGTTTCTAAGGATAAGGCATCTTGGCTTTGTATTCTTCAACCTTAGTTACTGCAGGTTTATTTCATACAGAGGTGGTTGGAGAAGCCTTCTTAGTGGGGTTACTATCAGCATTTGCAGGTGTTTGATCCCTCATTAGTGTTTGAATGCCATGATTGGGGGCTGGATGGGCATTTAACGCCAGATTTTCCCCCTTTTTTTGGCATTTGAACGCAGAATTGGGCATCCACTGGGCGTTTAACGCCAATTCTTTACCCTTTTCTGGAGTTTGAACGCCAGAAGTATTCCTCTCTGGGCTCTTACTGTCCTCAAAGGGATTTTGGGCAGTGATTTGCTCATCCTCTATCAATTTTTCCTTTCTTGGCTTTTTGCTGCTTTGAGTTGAGGTATTTAATGTCTTTCGACTTCTAAATTGAACAGCTTGGCAATCTTCTGTTATCTGTTTGGATAACTACTATTTTGTCTAATTCAATTGTTTTTCCATATTCTGGTTAGCATCTTTGGTTTCTTGTAGCATCTCTTTGAATTCTGCTAGCTATTTTTTTAGAAAACATAATTGTTGATTGAGTTTAGCAACTTGTTCTGGAGGACCAAGTTCAATGGATACTGCCTTAGGTTCTTCTTTCATGGAGGACTCATTGCTTAAGTACAGATGCAATGAGCTCTTGAGCCTCTTCAATTATCTTTCTCATGTGTATAGATCCACCAGCTGAGTGGTTTAGAGATATCTAGGCTTTTTCTATAAGCCCGTAATAGAATATGTCTAACTACACCCATTCTGAAAACATTTCAGAGGGGCATTTCCTTAGCATCTCTCTGTACCTCTCCTAGGCATCGTAAAGAGATTCATTATCCTCTTGTTTAAAGCCTTGGATGTCTAGCCTTAGCTGTGTCATCCTTTTTGGAGGGAAGTATTGATTCAGAAATTTGTTTGACAACTGTTTCCATGTTCTTATGCTAGCTTTGGGTTGGTTATTTAACCACCTCTTAGCTTGTCTTTTACAGCAAATGAAAATTGCAATAATCTGTAGACATCCTGATCCACTTCCTTATCACGTACTGTGTCAGCAATTTGTAAGAAATGTGCCAAAAACTCAGTAGGTTCTTCCGGTGGAAGACTGAAATACTAGCAATTTTGCTACACCATGAAAATTAGTTGAGGATTTAGCTCAAAAGTGTTAGCTCTTATGGGGGGTATACAAATACTACTCCCATATGAAGTAGAAGCGGGGTTAGCATATGACCCCAGAGTCCTTCTGGATTGTTCATTTCCACTTAAGTCCATGATGGAGAAAGGGAGATGATGTGGAGTGGAGATAGAAATATTATATTTATTATTTAAATATTTTTTTAATAACCGAAAATAAAAGAAGATAAAATAAAATAAAATAAAATAAATGAAAGATTTTGGGTGAGGATTTTTGAAAAATGAAGAGAGAGAAAGTGGTTAGAAAATTTTGAAAAAGATATGATCTTAAAATTTTAAAGATTGAAACTTTCTTAACAAGAAAACACCAAACTTAAAATTTTTCAATCAATGTAGTGAACCAAGACAAGAGGTTCGAAAATTTTATGTAATAAAAAGTATTTTCGAAAAAAATAAAAAGAGGAAATTGAAAAAGAGTTTGTTTTGAAAAAGGTTTAAGAAGATAATTTTAAAAATTGAAATTTTGACTTGACTAACAAGAAACTACCAAATTTTAAAAATTCTGACTAAATCAACTAAAGGAATTCGAAAATTATGAGTGAATAAAGGAAAATATATTTTTTATTTTTTTGAATTTAATGAGGAAAGAGAAAAACAATAAAAAGACACTAGACTTAAAATTTTTAGATCTAATGCTCTTTATTTTCGAAAATTTGAAGGGAAAATACCAAGAAACACCAAACTTAAAAATTTTAAGATCAAAACACAAAAAAAGACTCAAGAACACTTTTTGAAAACTTTTTAAGGTAATAACAACACAAGAAACACCAAACTTAAAAATTTTTATACTCTAGACACTAATAATTCAAAAATACACAGGAAAAACAAGGAAAGACAACAAACAAGAAAATTCAAAGATCAAACAAGAAAAATAAACAAGAACAACTCGAAAAATTGAAAGAAAATAACCACATGCAATTGACACCAAACTTAAAACATGAAACTAAACTCAAAGAAAATTAAAGATTAATAAAGAAAAATGATATTTTTGAAAATATTTTTTTTTGAAAAGAAAATAAAAGACTCTAAACCAAAAAGACAATTTTTTCCTAATCTAAGTAACAAGATGAACCGTCAGTTGTCCAAACTCGAACAATCTCCGGCAACGGCGGCAAAAACTTGGTGCACGGAATTGTGATTCACACTTCTCACAACTCCAGTGCCACTAACCAGCAAGTGCACTGGGTCGTCCAAGTAATACCTTACGTGAGTAAGGGTCGATCTCACAGAGATTGTCGGCTTGAAGCAATCTATGGTTATCTTGTAAACTTTAGTCAGGAGATTAATAATGAAAAGAGTTTTGTTTCTAAAAAGTAAAAAAACATGAAATGAATAATACTTGTTATGCAGTAATGGAGAACAGGTTGAGATTTTGGAGATGCTCTGTCTTCTGAATCTCTGCTTTCCTACTGTTGTCTTCTTAACGCACGCAAGGCTCCTTCCATGGCAAGCTGTATCTTGGTGGATCATGATGCGTTTGCATATTTTCTATATTAGCTAGTTAGTTTAAGTAGTTTTAGCTTAATTTCACTCATTTTCTCTAAATAAACAAGTCCTTTTATGAGTTTTGTCTCCATGCATGAGAATACCAAGGAACATGTGATTCTAGCCAAATTCATGCAAATGATTTAAGGAATGCATATATGAATGAGTATGAATGAATCTCATGAAATTTATTGCATGAATTGGTAAGACTTTGAAGCTATTTCCCTTGTTGATGATAGGTGATTAAACAAGGAAGCATGGAAGCAAGAATGATGCAAGCTGGGCAAGAAGAAGTTGGCGTTGCCAACTTGGGAATAGGGTGCGTTGTTGAGGACAACGCCAGGCAGCCCTGGAGAAGCAAAGTTGGGCGTTGCCAACTCTAGAAGGGCGTTGCCAACGCCAATTTGTGAAGCAAGCTTGGCAGCCCTGGAGAAGCAAAGTTGGCGTTGCCAACTTGAGGAATAGGCTGCGTTGTTGAAGGCAACGCCAAGGCAGCCCCTGGAGAGCACTTGGGCGTTGCCAACTTGGAGAAAGGAGTGAGTTATTCAAGGCAACGCCAAGCACAAGAATGAAGCCTTGAAGAGGAGCTCGAGGGCGTTGCCAACGCCAAGAACCATAGGCGTTATTCAAGGCAACGCCAAGCAACTTTGGCACCATAGGAAACAACCTCGAGCACGTTGCCAACGCCACTATCATTGGCGTTATCCTTGGCAACGCCAGAAATGGTTGCTTGGCTAGGCACCAAGTCTTGGGTGCCAGCCAAGTTGCCAACGCTAGGGACATGCACCATTCAAGTTGCCAACGCCAGGGACATGCACCATTCAAGTTGCCAACGCCAGGGACATGCACCATTCAAGTTGCCAACGCCAGGACGTGCTGCCAGCCAAGTCTTGGTGCCAACCACGTTGCCAACGCCAAGCAAGGCTGCCAACCACGTTGCCAACGCCAAGCAAGGCTACCAACCACGTTGCCAACGCCAAGCAAGGCTACCAACCACGTTGCCAACGCTGAAATACAAAGGAGTGTTTGCCAAAAACGCTGGTGAGCTGGACAGCCTGACCTTACCTCCTTCAATGGAGTATATCTTGAGCTACAAAGCTCCAAATGAGGTGATTCCAACGGCATTTGAAAGTAGACATCCAGAGCTTTCCAACCATATATCATAGTATGGGATTGGCATTCATTTGAAGCTTCAAAAGTTGGCTTCATTTAGAGCTTCAGAATCTGAGCACGTTGGCAACGCTGGAAACAAGGGCGTTTTCACCAAAAACGTGTGCGATTTTGGCAGCCTGACCCTGTCTCCTTCAAACAAGAATAACTTGAGCTACAGAGATCCAAATTGAGTGCTTCCAGTTGCGTTGGAAAGCTGACATTCAGAGCTTTCCAACCATATATAATAGTCCATGGTGGAGCACAAAATTGAAGCAAAACCAGAGTCATCTTTAGGCCCTGAAAACAAGAACATGAAGTTGAAATTCAAGAAGGCTAGAGATGAGCCTTGGAGTGGGGCACAAGCACGTTGCCAACGTGCTAGCAAGGGTGCGTTTTTGGCAACAATGCCAGCCTCATTTCCCTGCTTTGGGAGGCTCTAGGCACGGGCACGTTGCCAACTTGGCAAAATGGGTGCGTTTTTGGCAACAACTGGGCAGCTTGACCTTACCTTCTTTGAGGAAGCATAACTTGAGCTAGGAAAGTCCAAATGAGGTGATTCCAGTGGCATTAGAAAGAAGACATCAAGAGCTTTCCAATGATGTATAATAGTCCATATTGAGGCAGAGGATTGACACTCAAATTCTGGGCTACATTTAGCATGAAAATAGAGCCAAGAAGAGGAATAGCAAGTTGTTAGCAACAACTTGGGCTAGCAACGCCCAAGTCTCAAAGCTCACTCCCAGGAAAATGCCATGCACGTTGCCAACGTGCAATAAGCCTAGAGTTGTTGCCAATAACGCCCCTCAATGGGCCAGAATTGGTGCCAACTTACTTTGCCTCCTCTATTCCTTACAAAGGCTAGCAAGTTCTTCAATTGAACCAGAAATTCAACAAAGAGAAAGCCCACATTGTTAGCCCAATTGAAGAGCTTTGAAAGAGTTTTAGGACTAGTATAAATAGAGATTGAGTTTGTACTTAAAAGGACACTTTTTACACTTTTACTTTTACTCTTTGACACTTAGACATTTTTACACTTTTTAGCACTTGTATTGGGGAACTCTTTGGTACTTCCGGGAGGAGAACCAGAGAGCTATTTTGGGTTCTTCTTGGGAACTTTTCTTCTTCATTTTTCTTAAGCTTTAAGCATTTTCCTTATTCTTCATCATCTTTCTTTATACTTAGCTTAATTTTCATTCATGGCAATTGTTGTTAATATTGGAGCTATGATTCACTAAACCCCATTCATTAGGGGATGAGCTCTGCTTGTTGAAATGAGTTGGTGAATTCATCTTTTCCTCCTCAATTTTAGTGGTTGATCTAAAGAGGGAACTCTTGTTCTTCAAAGATTCAACCACCATCGAGAGAGGGGTTAATCTATATGAATTATGTGGTGAATTTGAGGAAGGAGCCACATAATTCAGTTTAGAGTTCATCCTTTCATGATTTCCTTAATCAATACACCTTGGTTAGTATGTGAGATGTAACTCTCCTTGGTTGAGATTATGGGAATTGTGTGGCTGGATTAGAAAGGAGCTTCATCTCTTCTCATGAACAAATAGATCACGAGAGTGGCATTTGGTTATGTTGAGAGAAATTGAATCACCAAGAGATTGGGATTCAATTACCCACTTGCCATGGATCTACACCATGATTGAGAAGGATTTGACTAACATCAATTCATGAACACTTGCATCTCTGATCCCTAATGATCCTCTCTACCATCAATTCTTATTTCTTTTGCTTCTAAGTTGTTTGATTACCCATAACCCAATTCCCTTTTACATTCGGTCAATTTATTATTCTTGTCATCTACATTTTGCTCTTTCAATTCTTGCTATTTACTCTTATGTTCTTTAAATTTCTGCACCCTTTAATTCCTTGCCCTTTATCTTTGATGTCATTTAAGTTTCTTGCAATTTAAGTTTCAGTTATTTACTTTCATTTAATTTTTCTTTTCTAGTTCTTTACATTCTTTGCCATTTAAATTCTTGCAATTATATACAAAAATCAAAATGCTCATGAAATCAAAATTATGTTCGCTTAACTAGATCTACCATTTAACTAAAGTTGCTTAATCTACCAATCCTCGTGGGATCGACCTCACTCTTTGTGAGTTTTATTACTTGATACGACCCGGTATACTTGCCGGTTATACGTGAAATCTAATTTTTACGTATCAAGTTTTTGGCGCCGTTGCCGGGGATTGGAAAAGATTGACAATGATTAAGTGAATGGTGGTTTAGATTAAGCATTTTTTTTTGTGTTTTTGTTAAGCCCACTAACTGTTTGATACTTTGTTTTACTAACTCTAATCCCACTCTAGTTCTAGAGTATTTCACTTGTGATTTTGGTTTTGTTTGTGTATGTCAGGAGCTAATAGACTTAATACTGAGGACGAGAGAACCCTCCGAAGGAGAAGAAGAGCAGAAAGAGGAAAGGGAATAGTTGGTGAAGAGGAGTCAGAGGGAGAAGATCAAGTCATGGAGGATGAGATGCACAATCCTGGAGGGGTCAACAACAATGATGGACCACCTAGAAGGGTGCTATCTTCTTATACCATCCCTGATCCAAGACATTGTGGGAGCAGTATTGCCACTCCTCCAGTTCAGGCCAATAATTTTGAGTTAAAACCCCAACTCATCACGTTGGTACAAAACAACTGCTCCTATGGAGGAGGACCTCTTGAAGATCCAAATCAACATCTATCTGTTTTTCTGAGGATATGCAATACAGTGAAGACAAATGGAGTGCATCCAGATGTCTACAAGTTGTTACTATTTCCATTCTCTTTGAGGGACAAGGCCACTCAATGGCTAGAATCATTCCCCAAGGAAAGCCTCAATGATTGGAATGAAGTGATGAGCAAATTTCTAGCAAAATTCTACCCACCTCAAAAGATCATCAAGTTGAAGACAGAGGTTCAAACTTTCAGGCAAATGGAAGGGGAGTCGCTATATGAAGCCTGGGAAAGGTACAAGGCACTAATGAGAAGATGCCCCCCTGACATGTTTAGTGATTGGGTTAAGCTCCAAAATTTCTATGAAGGCTTAAACTTCGAAGCAAGGAAGGGACTAGACTACTCATCAGGGGGATCACTCAACATGATGAAAACTGCTGAGGAGGCTCAAGACCTCATTGAGATTGTGGCAAACAATCAATATTACTACTCATCAGAGAGGCAGCATAATCCAACCCCAAAGAAAGGTGTAATGGAGCTTGAAGGTGTTGATGCTATATTGGCACAAAACAAGTTAATGCACCAACAAATCCAACATCAAATGGAGATGATAACAAAGAGAATGGATGGCATGCAACTTGCAGCAGTGAACACAACAAATCAACCATCACTTGAATGGGGCCAAGGTGAAGGGACCACGGTTGAACAACCACAAGAACAAGTTCAATACATGCAGAACACTTCAAATTCTCAGGATGAATTTCATGGTGATACATACAACTCATCTTGGAAGAATCATCCCAATCTAAGGTGGGGTGAAAACCATTGGCAAAAGAACAACAACCACAACCACAACCGCAACACAAATAACCAAAATCACCATGCCACCAACACTAACCAATATAGAAAAACACAAAACACATATCAACACCCTCATAATAACTCCCAAACCCACCAAAACAACTTCCCTGCACCAACATCCAACACACAGAATTATCACACTAATCCACCCAACAACTTCCAACAACAATCAACCCCCATCATACCTCAAATTGACCATCATGAGGCCAGAATCTCAAGTCTGGAAGCAACCTTGCAAGCACTTGCTCAAACCACTCAAGCCTTAGCTAAGGGACACAAGGAACATGAGGTCATCATGAAGAATATTGAGAGACAAGTGGGACAATTGGCCAAACAAGCCGAGCGACCAACCAATGTTCTTCCAAGTGATACGATACCCAACCCAAGAGACACAGAAAAAGCCATAAAATGGGAGGAGTGTAAAGCAATCACCCTGAGAAGTGGGAAGAAAGTGGAGACAGAAGCCATTACTCAGGAAGAGCACATCAAAGAAGGCTTAAAAGAAGAGGTGAAGGAACAAAAGCAGGAGCAAGAAACCTATACACAAAGTGATAAATTAGCTAAGAAGGAGGCAGTGAAAGCATACCAACCAATGCTCCCATACCCTCAAAGGTTTAAAGAAGAGAACAAAGAGAAGCAATATTCCAAATTCTTGGAAATATTCAAGACACTACACATCAACATCCCCTTCATTGAAGCACTTGAACAGATGCCCCTATATGCTAAGTTCATGAAGGAATTGTTAACAAAGAAAAGATCCTTGAAAGAGGGACAAACGGTTGTGATGACCAGGGAGTGTAGTGCCATCATCCAGAAAAAGTTGCCAAAGAAGATGAAAGACCCAGGGAGCTTTCACATCCCCTGCACAATAGGCAACATGATGATTGAGAGAGCATTTTGTGATCTTGGTGCAAGCATAAATCTGATGCCTCTATCTTTGATGAGGAAGCTTCAGATTCATGAATTGAAACCTACAAAGATAGCCCTTCAAATGGCGGATAAATCTATTCAGCAAGCACTCGGGGTTGTAGAGAATGTATTAGTAAAGGTGGATAAATTTTTCCTCCCAGTTGACTTTGTCATCCTAGACATAGAGGAAGATGACAACACTCCCATTATTCTAGGGAGGCCCTTTTTAGCCACTGCCAGGGCATTGATAGATGTCGAAAAAGGAGAATTAATGCTAAGGGTGCATGATGAGCATATAGTGTTCCATGTCTTCAAGAATTTGCAAGACTCCACCCAAGAGGAAGAGTGTATGAAGATTGATTCCATAGATCCAAACTTGAAAGAGGCACCTGATGAGGCACTTCCAAGCTCATGCTGGAAAGAAAATGAAGAGGTGGATGTGCTGCAACAAGCTCAAAGAATAGAGGAGAAGCTGCAATCAAAGTCAGCATTTAAGATTCATAGCAAGGACAGTCCAAAAATTGAGATCCCAAAACCTGAACTATCTCCTGGAAAAGAAGAGAGTCCCAAGAAGAAAATGCCAAGAGGATGGAGAAACAAGAAAATCTCCACTAAAGACTTCTCACCAGGGGATAAAGTGATGCTAACTTACCAACCAATAGAGACATCTCCACACTTTTCTGGATACTACACAGTGAACAAAATCCTCTCACTTGAACATGTGGAAATCATCAAGAATGATACTGGAAGGAAGCTCACGGTGAGAGGGGAAGGATTAAGGCACTATGATCATCATCCGCCCTAAAGAGGGACAACCGTCAAGCTAATGACGATAAAAAAGTGCTTGTTGGGAGGCAACCCAACCAAAGGTAGTCTTCTTTTCTTTGTTAATTCAATAAAAGAGTTAAGTATATTTATCTGCATTGCAAGGAGCTAAGTTTGGTGTTACACACCAACAGAATTCAAAGGTGAATGTGAGGTGCTAAGTTTGGTGTTCCACCAAAAAGTTTCATTAAAGACACATTTTAACCTTTTGCATGATTAGTCACTAGCTCCAAACAATCAGAAAAACTACTTAACAATTGCTACTTTTAATTTAGATTTTATTTCCTTAATTGTTATCTTTAATTTTGCTTACTTGAAACACATGTGCTACTAATGTTTCATTGTGTAAGACATTCATGATCTATCTTAACCCCATAGCCATGGTTCTAATTGTTGCTTGAGGACAAGCAATCATTCTAAGTTTGGTGTGGGAAGGGAAAGAAAAGGAGGAAAAGGACAACAATAGAGAAGATAAATTACAAGGTTGTAAAGTTCTTTTTTTTCTCTCATTTGTTTCCAGCACTTTAAATTGCATGATTGTCTTATTACCTTCTCTATATGCACGTGTGGTATGAATAAGCATAGCTTGAATTTTGATTTGCAATATGTTGCTGTGGCATTATGACTACCAACTTGAGTTTTGTGAATTCAAAAGCAAAAAAAGGCATCATGATCATAAACAAACAAGGAATTAAAGAAGAACTTGGCATGTGCATACAAGTATTGGAAGGCTAGTATGTTTGATTGTTGCTCAATTGCATTAGATTTGATTTAATTGAAGTTTTCATCTAGGACATTTTGTGAAATCTTTTGAAATCATGAAAACCTTAAAAAAAAAAGAAGGCAAAGAAAAGAAAAAGGGAAAGAATGAGAAAGTTGAAGGCTCTGAGTACCAATGACAATTCCATTGTTAAGTACTTGTGGTGTTTATGTATCAAGTAAAATGCTTGAAAACAAAACACTTAGAAGTCAAGGCTAGGCTCAAGTGCAAAAGCACTCCCTCAAAGCTCAAGGCTCTGAGCATCAATGATTAGAGAGTCAAGAAAAGAAATAAATGAGCTTAATGAAGTCCTCTAATTAAATGCTTGTGGTGCTTATGTATCAAGTGGTAAGACTTGAAAACAAAGCATTTAGAGTCGTAGTTTTGTTATCAACTCATGGGGCAAAGCACCCAAAAGGAGAAGCTAATAAGAAAATCAAAAGCTTGATTCAAGGAAGAAATATAAGAAAAAGATTTCATAAATTGAGCTAGATAGAAGCATCAATCATTTACATTTCTTTTGTGATTGTAGCATTCTTAGAAAAACTAGCTTACCATGAACATTGAGTTGTTATTCTTCTTACCTTGGATTGGCAATCTCTATTGCATGATTCTCTTCTTGCTTGAGGACAAGCAAGGTTTAAGTTTGGTGTTGTGATGCGTTTGCATATTTTCTATATTAGCTAGTTAGTTTAAGTAGTTTTAGCTTAATTTCACTCATTTTCTCTAAATAAACAAGTCCTTTTATGAGTTTTGTCTCCATGCATGAGAATACCAAGGAACATGTGATTCTAGCCAAATTCATGCAAATGATTTAAGGAATGCATATATGAATGAGTATGAATGAATCTCATGAAATTTATTGCATGAATTGGTAAGACTTTGAAGCTATTTCCCTTGTTGATGATAGGTGATTAAACAAGGAAGCATGGAAGCAAGAATGATGCAAGCTGGGCAAGAAGAAGTTGGCGTTGCCAACTTGGGAATAGGGTGCGTTGTTGAGGACAACGCCAGGCAGCCCTGGAGAAGCAAAGTTGGGCGTTGCCAACTCTAGAAGGGCGTTGCCAACGCCAATTTGTGAAGCAAGCTTGGCAGCCCTGGAGAAGCAAAGTTGGCGTTGCCAACTTGAGGAATAGGCTGCGTTGTTGAAGGCAACGCCAAGGCAGCCCCTGGAGAGCACTTGGGCGTTGCCAACTTGGAGAAAGGAGTGAGTTATTCAAGGCAACGCCAAGCACAAGAATGAAGCCTTGAAGAGGAGCTCGAGGGCGTTGCCAACGCCAAGAACCATAGGCGTTATTCAAGGCAACGCCAAGCAACTTTGGCACCATAGGAAACAACCTCGAGCACGTTGCCAACGCCACTATCATTGGCGTTATCCTTGGCAACGCCAGAAATGGTTGCTTGGCTAGGCACCAAGTCTTGGGTGCCAGCCAAGTTGCCAACGCTAGGGACATGCACCATTCAAGTTGCCAACGCCAGGGACATGCACCATTCAAGTTGCCAACGCCAGGGACATGCACCATTCAAGTTGCCAACGCCAGGACGTGCTGCCAGCCAAGTCTTGGTGCCAACCACGTTGCCAACGCCAAGCAAGGCTGCCAACCACGTTGCCAACGCCAAGCAAGGCTACCAACCACGTTGCCAACGCCAAGCAAGGCTACCAACCACGTTGCCAACGCTGAAATACAAAGGAGTGTTTGCCAAAAACGCTGGTGAGCTGGACAGCCTGACCTTACCTCCTTCAATGGAGTATATCTTGAGCTACAAAGCTCCAAATGAGGTGATTCCAACGGCATTTGAAAGTAGACATCCAGAGCTTTCCAACCATATATCATAGTATGGGATTGGCATTCATTTGAAGCTTCAAAAGTTGGCTTCATTTAGAGCTTCAGAATCTGAGCACGTTGGCAACGCTGGAAACAAGGGCGTTTTCACCAAAAACGTGTGCGATTTTGGCAGCCTGACCCTGTCTCCTTCAAACAAGAATAACTTGAGCTACAGAGATCCAAATTGAGTGCTTCCAGTTGCGTTGGAAAGCTGACATTCAGAGCTTTCCAACCATATATAATAGTCCATGGTGGAGCACAAAATTGAAGCAAAACCAGAGTCATCTTTAGGCCCTGAAAACAAGAACATGAAGTTGAAATTCAAGAAGGCTAGAGATGAGCCTTGGAGTGGGGCACAAGCACGTTGCCAACGTGCTAGCAAGGGTGCGTTTTTGGCAACAACGCCAGCCTCATTTCCCTGCTTTGGGAGGCTCTAGGCACGGGCACGTTGCCAACTTGGCAAAATGGGTGCGTTTTTGGCAACAACTGGGCAGCTTGACCTTACCTTCTTTGAGGAAGCATAACTTGAGCTAGGAAAGTCCAAATGAGGTGATTCCAGTGGCATTAGAAAGAAGACATCAAGAGCTTTCCAATGATGTATAATAGTCCATATTGAGGCAGAGGATTGACACTCAAATTCTGGGCTACATTTAGCATGAAAATAGAGCCAAGAAGAGGAATAGCAAGTTGTTAGCAACAACTTGGGCTAGCAACGCCCAAGTCTCAAAGCTCACTCCCAGGAAAATGCCATGCACGTTGCCAACGTGCAATAAGCCTAGAGTTGTTGCCAATAACGCCCCTCAATGGGCCAGAATTGGTGCCAACTTACTTTGCCTCCTCTATTCCTTACAAAGGCTAGCAAGTTCTTCAATTGAACCAGAAATTCAACAAAGAGAAAGCCCACATTGTTAGCCCAATTGAAGAGCTTTGAAAGAGTTTTAGGACTAGTATAAATAGAGATTGAGTTTGTACTTAAAAGGACACTTTTTACACTTTTACTTTTACTCTTTGACACTTAGACATTTTTACACTTTTTAGCACTTGTATTGGGGAACTCTTTGGTACTTCCGGGAGGAGAACCAGAGAGCTATTTTGGGTTCTTCTTGGGAACTTTTCTTCTTCATTTTTCTTAAGCTTTAAGCATTTTCCTTATTCTTCATCATCTTTCTTTATACTTAGCTTAATTTTCATTCATGGCAATTGTTGTTAATATTGGAGCTATGATTCACTAAACCCCATTCATTAGGGGGATGAGCTCTGCTTGTTGAAATGAGTTGGTGAATTCATCTTTTCCTCCTCAATTTTAGTGGTTGATCTAAAGAGGGAACTCTTGTTCTTCAAAGATTCAACCACCATCGAGAGAGGGGTTAATCTATATGAATTATGTGGTGAATTTGAGGAAGGAGCCACATAATTCAGTTTAGAGTTCATCCTTTCATGATTTCCTTAATCAATACACCTTGGTTAGTATGTGAGATGTAACTCTCCTTGGTTGAGATTATGGGAATTGTGTGGCTGGATTAGAAAGGAGCTTCATCTCTTCTCATGAACAAATAGATCACGAGAGTGGCATTTGGTTATGTTGAGAGAAATTGAATCACCAAGAGATTGGGATTCAATTACCCACTTGCCATGGATCTACACCATGATTGAGAAGGATTTGACTAACATCAATTCATGAACACTTGCATCTCTGATCCCTAATGATCCTCTCTACCATCAATTCTTATTTCTTTTGCTTCTAAGTTGTTTGATTACCCATAACCCAATTCCCTTTTACATTCGGTCAATTTATTATTCTTGTCATCTACATTTTGCTCTTTCAATTCTTGCTATTTACTCTTATGTTCTTTAAATTTCTGCACCCTTTAATTCCTTGCCCTTTATCTTTGATGTCATTTAAGTTTCTTGCAATTTAAGTTTCAGTTATTTACTTTCATTTAATTTTTCTTTTCTAGTTCTTTACATTCTTTGCCATTTAAATTCTTGCAATTATATACAAAAATCAAAATGCTCATGAAATCAAAATTATGTTCGCTTAACTAGATCTACCATTTAACTAAAGTTGCTTAATCTACCAATCCTCGTGGGATCGACCTCACTCTTTGTGAGTTTTATTACTTGATACGACCCGGTATACTTGCCGGTTATACGTGAAATCTAATTTTTACGTATCAGATCACCGTTGTCAATGGCTACCATCCGTCCTCTCAGTGAAAATGGTCTAACTACGGGTTCCGTAGGGTTAATCATCTGTCGGTTCTCACTCGTGCTGGAATAAGATCCATTGATCCTTTTGCACATTGTCACTGCGCCCAACATTTGTGAGTTTGAAGCTCGTCACAGTCACCCTTTCCCAGATCCTACTTGGAATACCACAGACAAGGTTTAGACTTTTCAGATCTCAAGAGTGCTGCCAATTGATTCTAGCTTATACCACGAAGACTCTGGTTTCACGGATTTGAACACTCTGTTGTTAGGAGAGGCAATCAAACTCGTGAACCAGGAACCCAAGAGATACACACTCAATCTAAGGTAGAATGGAAGTGGTTGTCAGGCACGCGTTCATAAGTTGAGAATGGTGATGAGTGTCACAGATCATCACATTCATCATGTTGAAGTGCGAATGAATATCTTAGAATAGAAACAAGCGTCATTGAATAGAAAACAGAAATAATTGCATTAATCCATCGAGACACAGTAGAGCTCCTCACCCCCAACCATGGGGTTTATAGACTCATTCCGTAGAAGATACAAATTCAGATGTAAAATATCATGCGGTACAAAATTAATCTCTAAAAGTAGTTTTTATACTAAACTAGTAACCTAGGTTTACAGAAAATGAGTAAACTAAGAAAGATAGTGCAGAAATCCACTTCCGGGGCCCACTTGGTGTGTGTTTGGGCTGAGCATTGAAGCTTTCACGTGCATAGGCTATTCCTAGAGTTAAACGCCAGCTTTGGTGCCAATTTGGGCGTTTAACTCCAACTTTTATGCCAGTTATGGCGTTTAACGCTAGAAAAGGGTAAAAGTTGGCGTTTAAACGCCAGTTTGCGCTATCAAATCTCACGCAAAGTATAAACTATTATCCATTGCTGGAAAGCCCAAGATGTCTACTTTCCAACGCAATTAAGATCGCGCCAATTGGCCTTCTTTAGCTCTAGAAAATCCATTTCGCGTGCAGGAGGGTCAGAATTCAACAGCATCTGCAGTCCTTTTTCAGCCTCTAAATCAGATTTTTGCTCATGTCCCTCAATTTCAGCCAGAAAATACCTGAAATCACAGAAAAACACACAAACTCATAGTAAAGTCCAGAAATGTTATTTTTGCATAAAAACTAATTAAAATATACTAAAAACTAACTAAAGCATACTAAAAACTACATGAAAATACCACCAAAAAGCGTATAAAATATCTGCTCATCAGTCATGCTGCTCACCATATGGCCCTGAAGCTCGGCGTAATCATCCTGAGCAGACTGAAGTCTCTCCCTAGTCTCCAGGAGCTCGCGATAGGTCCGAGTATAGCTCTCTTTGGCTTTCTTGGCCATGTCCTCGGCCAGGTTAGTAGCCACCTCCGCCTTAATAGCTCGAGCCTTTTCCTTCTCAACATCCATCTCCAATTTAACAACCCTAGCATCCAGCTCGTCCTTCAGACCCTTTATCCTATTGTATTCAGCTTTGGCCTCCTTCATAAAGGCCTTGATAGCACGGACCAGGGACTCTCGGACGACTCGAGATAAGGCCGCACTAACCATCCGAATACTGTTACTTGATATGAAATCGAGATGGTGAAGGATTGACATATCATCAGTCGACACTTGACCATGAGGAGCAATCATCTCTGTGGCAAAGACCACACCATCAAACTCCTTGTCATTTAGATCATAAGTCCCAACAGTCTTTTACTTCTAAGGAAGGCGACCAGCAGAAGTAGGAAAGGAGGCGTCACCAAAGGTCGTCTGAGATGGGTCCGAGGAAACTGTCCGAACTCGCGGGTGATGACAAGTCATCATATACCCATTTCTCAAGCTAATTTCACTTGTTTCACTAGTTTTTATGCACTTTCTTGCACCATAAGTAAGCAATTTAGAGTGGAATTGCATGTTTTATTTGAATCAAACAACCACCATTTAATTGATGCTAAATCATGAGGTTTAAGCTAAATTTAATTGATTTTTAATTGATTTATAAACCTTGTGAATTTGGAGATACTTTGATTGGTTGTTTTGGTTTTTTGTAGGTGAAGAAAGGAAGAAAAGAAGAAAAACGTGGCTTAAGAAGTGTGGCCAAAGGAAGAAAAAGGTGTGGTAAAAGAAGAAAAAGTGTGGCGCAACATTGATGAAGGAAGCCACACTACTCTCCACAAGAGCACACTGCCCTCCAGGAGAGTAGCATAATGAACCAAGCTTCCAAAACATCACTGCCCTGTCCTCCATAAGAGCGGAGCACAACTCTATGCCAAGGAACAAAGGAAGGAAAAATTATGCCCTGCCCTCTTCAAGAGCAATATCGGGCTCTCATGAAAAATAAATCAAAGGAAATTGTCTCCAAGTGCCACCCATGGGTTTCAAACCCAAGAACAAGAAGGAAAGAAGTAGCGCTCAAATACCAGGAAAACAAGCAAAAATTGGTTTGTTTTCAATCTCCAAAAATCGAACACAGCACCTTGAGGAAGCAAGGAACTAGGCATTACTTTGGTGCCAAGAAAACCAAGGAAAAAGGGGCAGCGTGTGCCTCCACCAAGTTTCGAACTTGGGACCTCACCTATTGGCAACATTGCCCTACCCTCCACAAGGGCAGGGCAGCATTTCTTGGTGCACGGCCAGCGCACAAATTGGCACGGGCATGAGCACTTGGCGCGCAGCATGGACGCATGGGCAGCAAGGCAAGGCGCACCATGGCAACACTGCCCTGCCCTCCACAAGGGCAGGGCAGCATCCTGATGCTACACACGCAGCACAAGCACACACGAGGCTTCATCACACAATTTCCCTGCTCTGCCCTCCACAAGGGCAGGGCAGCCTCCTGGAAGCTAATTTCTCATGGGTTGAAAATTGGATTAAAAATCCAACTTAATTCATTTCTTTACCAAATCAAAAAAGCCCACTCAAAATTCTTAGATCTAAGAATAGAAAGTGTATAAATAGGAGATAGTTTGATGTAATTAGGACCTTCTTTTGATTTTTGAATTTTTACATCTTTAGACTTCATTTTCTTTGAGAGCTTTGAACTGAGATCTTAGAGAATTGGGAAGGAGAATTGATCTCTCTTCTTCCTTGTTCTTGCTTGAGCACTTTTTTTTACATTTCTTATTTGAGTCTTGGGTGTGAAGAATTGAGGAACTTCTGTCTCAATCTCCATTTAAGATTTCTTTGATTTTCCTACTGCGTAATTGAGTTGAATTCAATTTCCTTTACTGCTTCAATCTTCAATTTCTCTTTAATTGCTTTGTGAACTTGGATCTGGGAAGGCAATTGAGATCTAGACTTTGCTATCTAGTCTCTCGAGTCCTGAGATCCAATTTTTCTTTTGGTTCTTCTGTTGAACCACTGCTGAAATCAAATTTCCATTTCTGTTTGAGATCTAGATAATTTCAATTCTTCTCTTTCTTTGTTAATTGCTGCAATTTAATTTCCCTTGCTTAAATTCTGAATTCCCAGCCCTCAAATCCCTTTTACATTCAAGCAATTTATATTTCTTGCACTTTAAGTTACCGCAATTTACATTTCTTGCACTTTAAGTTTTAGTCATTTAATTTCTTGTTCTTTAAGATTCAGCACCTTTACTTTCAATTCTCTTTAAATTCTGCAATTCATCCCTCTCCCTTTACATTTCCTGTTATTTACTTACTGTTGGGTACAAAATCACTCAACCAAAACTTGATTCGCTTGACTAAATCAACCATTAAACTAAAATTGCTCAATCCTTCAATCCCTGTGGGATCGACCTCACTCCCGTGAGTTTTATTACTTGATGCGACCCGGTACACTTGCTGATGAGTTTTGTGTTGGATCGTTTTCCACACATCAAGTTTTTGGCGCCGTTGCCGGGGATTGAAATAGATTGACAATGATTAAGTGAAGTGGAGATCTAGATTAAGCATTTTTTTTCTTTTGTTCTTAATTAACATATTAACTGTTTGACTATTTGCCTAAGCTAACCAAAACTTCATTGTAGCAATAGATTGAAGCTTCACTGGTTTTCTGGTTCTGTGTGTTTCTTGTGGTATGTTTGTATGTCAGGTACAGGGAAAGTTTCTCCTATTCTCTCTGAAATTGACCAAAGAACTCTTCAAAGATTAAGAAGAGCTGAAAGAGGGAAGAACATTGTTGGAGAGGAAGAATCTGAGGAGGAATTCCAAGAGATGGAAGGAGATCCATCAAATCTCAATCAGCCAGAAGGAGGGGCCAAAAATAACCCACAACAGAGGAGAGTACTGGCCTCCTATACATTTGCAAATGCTCGACATTGTGGGAGTAGCATTCTTACCCCTAATGTCAATGAAAACAACTTTGAACTAAAGCCACAACTCATCACATTGGTCCAAAACAACTACTCTTTTGGAGGAGGGCCATCAACATCTATCCACTTTCTTGAGGATCTGTGACACAGTTAAAAGCAATGGAGTGCACCCTGACATATACAAGCTGCTGTTGTTCCCATTCTCTCTCAGGGACAAAGCCACTCAATGGCTAGAAACATTTCCAAAGGAAAGCATCAACACTTGGGATAATTTGGTGAGCAAGTTTCTTGCTAAATTTTATCCCCCTCAAAGGATCATAAGATTGAAGACTGAGGTGCAGACATTCACTCAAATGGATTCTGGAAATCTATATGAGTCATGGGAATGATATAAGGCTTTGCTGAGGAAATGTCCACCAGAGATGTTTATTGAGTGGGACAAGCTGCAGAACTTCTATGAAGGACTTACTCTGAAGGCTCAAGAGGCACTTGATCACTCAGCTGGAGGATCATTACAATTGATGAAAACTGCAGAGGAAGCTCAGAACCTCATTGATATGGTGGCCAACAACCAATATTTCTTTGCTCACCAAAGGCAACGCCAACCATCACAGAAGAAGGGAGTGCTAGAATTGGAAGGAATTGATACAATTTTGGCTCAACACAAAGTGATGCAGCAGCAGATTCAGCAACAATTTGAGCAAATGGCCAAGAGAATTGATAACCTTCAGGTTGCATCAGTAAGTGCCACAAGCCAACCATCAACTCCTTGGGGACAGAATGAAGAGAAACAAGAAAAACAGCAACAAGAGCAAGTGCACTATATGCACAACCAAAATTCTGGATCAAATGAAGTGTATGGTGACACCTATAATCCATCTTGGAAGAACCACCCAAACCTTAGGTGGGGAGACAACCACAACCAAAACCAACAACCATGGCGAAGAAACTCAGCTCAAAACACTCCAAGAAACAACCAAAATCACAACCAGTAGCCAACTAACCAAAATCCTTACAGAAAACCTCAAAATAATTACCCCAACTCCAACCATTATCCATCCAATAACCAACCAACTAACCAAAACACTTACCATCATCCATCAACACCCCAAAACCAACCAATCTCACAAGACTCTCAGAGGATTACTAATCTGGAGATGCTCATGGAGAAGATGATGAAGAACCAAGAATTGACAACAAAGAACCAAGAAGCTTCCATGAAGAACCTATAAAGGCAGATTGGACAAATCACCAAGCAGATTTCTATTGAGAGACCTTCAAGCTCACTACCAAGTGATACCATTCCTAATCCAAAAGAAGAATGCAAAGCCGTGCAATTAAGGAGTGGAAAGACATTGGTGGATGGCAACCAAGGGGCAATCAAGAAACTTATGGAGAATGACAAAGAGCCAACAGAGAAAGATGGAGCTAACAACAAGGACATAACAAGCAAGAATGTCCCAGAAAAGCTCACAGAAGAGAACAACCAACCACAGAATTTAAAGAAGGGAAATCAGATCATGGAAGAGCCAAATCCAAGACAGCAGCAAGTGGAGAAGAGTCTTACACCTCCACTACCTTATCCACAGAGATTCCACAAAGAAGCAAAGGATCAACATTTTCACAAATTCCTTGAGACTTTCAAGAAGCTAGAGATCAACATACCCTTGGTTGAGGCATTGGAGCAAATGCCTCTATATGCCAAGTTCCTAAAGGAACTCATCAACAAGAAAAAAAGTTGGCTGGAGAAGGAGACTGTGATGCTCACCGAGGAATGTAGCGCTGTGCTCCAAAAAGGAATCCCACCAAAGCTTAAAGATCCAGGGAGTTTTGTAGTATCATGCACCATAGGCAAACTAACCTTGGACAAAGCTCTCTGTGATCTTGGAGCTAGTATCAACTTAATGCCCCTGTCCATGATGAGGAAGCTTGCTATAGAAGAACTCAAACCCACTAGGATGTCACTAGTCATGGCCGACAAATCAATCAAGACACCTAATGGAATTGTGGAAAATCTGTTAGTGAAGGTTGGGGAGTTTATCTTCCCTGTAAATTTTGTGATTTTGGACACCGAAGAGGAAGGAAACAATTCAATCATCTTGGGAAGACCATTTCTAGCAACTGCAAGAGCCATTATAGATGTGAAAAAAGGAGAAATGATCTTCAGAGTACACAATGAGCAAATGATCATAAATGTTTTCAAGTCAATGCAACACCCTCCTGATCAAGAGGATTATCTGAGAGTGGATATGATAGAGAGCCTGGGGGAAGAAATGTTAGACACTAATCATCATGAGCAAGAAGAGGAAAATAATCAAGAGACAGTAGAGGAATAAACAGCTGAGATCTCTATTGACAAGGAGGTGAAACCAAGCAAGAAGGAAGAAGTGCAAAAACAAGAACTGAAGCCATTACCCACCCATCTCAAATATGCATTCCTTGGCACATCAGAGAGTTTCCCAGTGATCATCAATTCATCCCTGACAAAGGAAGAAGAAGGAGAACTTCTTGACGTACTCAAAGCTCACAAGGATGCTTTAGGATGGACCATTGATGACCTGAAAGGCATCAGCCCTGCAGTGTGTATGCACAAAATCCTCTTGGAGGACAATTCCAAAGCAGTGGTTCAACCTCAGAGAAGGTTAAATCCCCCAATGAAGGAAGTTGTCCAGAAGGAAGTAATGAAGTTGTGGAATGCTGGGATAATATATCATATCTCTGATAGCTCATGGATAAGCCCAGTTCAAGTGGTACCAAAGAAGGGTGGGATGACAGTCATTGTTAATGAGAAAAATGAACTCATTCCCACAAGAACTGTGACAGGATGGAGGATGTGTATTGACTATAGGAGGCTGAATGATGCTACACGCAAAGATCATTTCCCACTTTCTTTCATTGACCAGATACTTGAAAGATTGGCCGGCCATGCTTACTATTGCTTCCTGGACGGCTATTCTGGGTATAATCAGATAGTGGTAGATCCAAAGGACCAAGAAAAGACTTCATTCACATGTCCATTTGGATTTTTCGCCTATAGAAGAATGCCATTTGGGCTATGCAATGCTCCAGCCACCTTTCAAAGGTGTATGCTCTCCATTTTTTCAGATATGGTCGAAAAGTTTTTAGAGGTTTTCATGGACGACTTTTCTATTTTTGGTGACAATTTCAATACTTGCCTGAAACATCTAACTCTTGTCTTGAAACGGTGCCAAGAAACTAATTTAGTTTTGAACTGGGAGAAGTGCCATTTCATGGTGCCTGAGGGGATTGTTCTTGGTCACAAAGTTTCAAGAAAAGGGATAGAGGTTGACAAGGCGAAGGTGGAAATTATAGAGAAGCTCCCTCCACCAACTAATGTGAAATCTGTTAGAAGCTTCTTAGGGCATGCAGGATTTTATAGAAGGTTTATCAAGGATTTTTCTAAAATAGCCAAACCTTTGAGTAATCTGTTAATGATTGATAATCCTTTTGTTTTTGATAAAAACTGCCAGCATGCCTTTGAAACTTTAAAAAACAAACTCACAACAGCACCAATCATCACACCCCCGGATTGGGAACTACCTTTTGAACTCATGTGTGATGCAAGTGATATTGCAATTGGTGCTGTACTTGGACAAAAAAAGGGAAACTTGCATCATGTCATATATTATGCAAGTAAGGTGTTGAATGAGGCTCAAAAAAATTACACCACAACAGAGAAGGAATTGTTAGCTGTAGTCTATGCATTTGATAAGTTTAGATCATACTTGATAGGATCCAAAATTGTGGTTTATACTGACCACGCTGCCCTTAAGTATTTGATGTCAAAGCAGGATGCTAAACCAAGACTTATCAGGTGGATACTACTCCTACAGGAGTTTGACATTGAGGTAAGGGACAGGAAGGGCACTGAAAACTGAGTTGCTGATCATTTGTCGAGGATACCACAAGAAACAATTCAAGAAGCCTCACAACCTGTGAATGAAAGCTTCCCAGATGAACACCTATTACAAATCCAGCAAGCACCTTGGTTTGCTGACATAGCAAACTACAAAGTGGGGAGAAAGATACCTCAAGAATTCTCTAAGCAACAAGTGAAGAAGCTAATCAATGAAGCAAGGAAGTTCTTGTGGGATGAACCTTTTCTGTTCAAAAGATGTTCTGATGAAGTGATTAGGAGATGTGTCCCTGAGAGTGAAATAAGAGATATATTGTGGCATTGCCATGGCTCAGCTTATGGTGGACATTTTGGTCCAGAAAGAACAGCTGCAAAGATACTGCAAAGTGGTTTCTATTAGCCAACTATTTTCAAAGATGCCAGAGAGTTTGTTCACCAATGTAATGAATGCCAGAGAGCAGGAGGATTGACAAAAAGGAATGAGATGCCGCAAAATTTCATTTTGGAATTAGAATTATTTGATCTATGGGGCATTGATTTCATGGGACCCTTTCTTCCTTCCTATTCATTCAGATATATCTTGGTAGCAGTGGAGTATGTCTCATAGTGGGTGGAAGCCATAGCCACAACTACCTGTGATGCGCAAATTGTCCTTCAATTCCTCAAGAATCACATTTTCACTAGATATGGAGTGCCCAAGGGTCTTATTAGTGATGGTGGTGGTCATTTTTGTAACAAACAAATGGAGAAACTTCTTCATAAATATGGAGTTATTCATAAAGTAGCCACACCATACCACCCTCAGACTAATGGGCAGGCTGAATTAGCAAACAGAGAATTGAAGAAAATCCTAGAGAAGATAGTAGGAAGCACAAGAAAGGATTGGGTTAGGAAGTTGGAAGATGCACTCTGGGCATATAGGACAGCTTTCAAAACTCCTATTGGGAAGTCCCCCTTTCAGCTATTATATGGCAAATCTTGTCACCTCCCTGTAAAGCTTGAACACAAAGCTTTTTGGGCCACTAAACTCCTAAACCTTGACTCTGAAGCAGCAGGGGAGAAAAGACTGTAGCAGCTAAATGAGCTAGATGAATTTAGGTTAGAAGCCTATGAAAATGCCAAGATATACAAGGAAAGAGCCAAGAGGTGGCATGACAGGAAGATCTTAAAGAAAGAATTCAAACCGGGGCAACAAGTACTCTTGTACAACTCATGACTCAAGATGTTCCCTGGCAAGCTTAAATCTAAGTGGACTGGTCCATATTTGGTAACTAAGGTTTTTCCTTATGGAAGCTTTGAATTGTTAGACGAAGCAACAAAGAATCAATTCACAGCAAATGGTCACAGAGCAAAGCTGTACTTAGGAGGACAATGGGACAAGGAAAAAGAGGTCCAGAGCCTACTGCCTTCTTGAAGCAAAAAAATGGAGGATGTCAAGCTATTGACAATAAAGAAGCGCTTGTTGGGAGGCAACCCAACCTGAGGTAGTTTTCTTTTCATAGCTTTTTCAATAAAATGTTGAATAATTAATATGTATTGCAAGAAGCTAAGTTTGGTGTTACACACCAAAACAATTTAAGGGAGAATGAAGGATTCTAAGTTTGGTGTTCCACCAAAATCTCATTTAAAAGCACATTCTCACCTCTTGCATAATGCTAGCTCCAAGCAATCAAACAAATTATCCAACTATTTAACTACTTTCTAGTTTTAATTCCATAACCTTTAGCAAGGACACAAGGTTTCACATATGGTTAAGTTGATGCATGAAAAATAGTAGCAAGGAACTAAGTTTGGTGTTCACACACCAAAGTAAGTTCAAAAAGCCATAATCATTTTTAGACTAACCAATTGCACAAAAGGCTTGAGAAGCAAGCAATCTTTGAGAACTATGCAGGACATTAGTCAACCATTGAAGATATTGTGCATCTTAACTCAAAGAGAACACAACAGAAGGAAGAATCAAAGGGCTGCAACTTCAAAGGTTGTATCTAAACTTAATCCTTGCTGCTGTGAATTGTTTTGAATCTGGGAACCATTATATATCCTGCTAAAGAGTTTATCTAGTTGCAAGTGAAGTTGTTTGATTAAGTATGCTGATCTGCATAATGCTTGTCATTCATCACTTAGCTAAATTTTGTTTTGTTTCCCATATGCTTGAATAAAAGAGAATTGTTTGAATTAGAAAGTAAATATCCAATGTTGCATAAGTTAGAATGGAAGTTAATGGTGGTATATGTGTCTGATTAAATGCATAACTCAAGAAATAATTGCTGCATAATGTCATTTTCATTGAAGTGTGAGCTAGCCTGCTGTCATGAAGGTTCCTATCAGTAAAGAACGAAAAAAAATCCCTTAAGAACAAAATAAAACAGAAAGAAAAGGAAGAAGAAAAAGCCAATGTGGCAAGAAAAATAAAGAATAAAGGCTGGACACCAATAGCTTGGACCCTAGGACACATGCTTATGGTGTTCTTGTACTAGGATATGCTTGGACAAGTAAATTCTAAGGGGTATTTCAAAACCTGGCCACTTAGATCAACTGATTTGGGATGGCCAATTGAAAGTCCACAATAAAGAGCAACCTAGATACAGAACATTTAGTTATCCAAAGAGATACTGGGCATCAATGATCCTAGGAGGAAATAGTGAGCCATGTGTCTGTGGTGGAGAAATGTTGAGTAAAAATAAAGCCAAAGGCTACTACAATATTTGACACCAAGCCTTCAAAGAATAATAAGCTTGTTAAGCAAAATGAGAAAAGAAAAGTTAGCAAGGGAGCAAGTAAAGAGTAAACCTTACAATAGCAAGCTTAGTAAGCCTTTGAGGAAAAGTGTATATTTGATGCTTGCTTGGGGACAAACAAGATTTAAGTTTGGTGTTGTGATGACAAGTCATCATATACCCATTTCTCAAGCTAATTTCACTTGTTTTACTAGTTTTTATGCACTTTCTTGCACTATAAGTAAGCAATTTAGAGTGGAATTGCATGTTTTATTTGAATCAAACAACCACGATTTAATTGATGCTAAATCATGAGGTTTAAGCTAAATTTAATTGATTTTTAATTGATTTATAAACCTTGTGAATTTGGAGATACTTTGATTGGTTGTTTTGGTTTCTTGTAGGTGAAGAAAGGAAGAAAAGAAGAAAAACGTGGCTTAAGAAGTGTGGCCAAAGGAAGAAAAAGGTGTGGTAAAAGAAGGAAAAGTGTGGCGCAACATTGATGAAGGAAACCACACTGCTCTCCACAAGAGCACACTGCCCTCTAGGAGAGCAGCATAATGAACCAAGCTTCCAAAACTTCACTGCACTGCCCTCCATAAGAGCGGAGCACAACTCTATGCCAAGGAACAAAGGAAGGAAAAATTCTGCCCTGCCCTCTTCAAGAGCAATATCGGGCTCTCATGAAAAATAAATCAATGGAAATTGTCTCCAAGTGCCACCCATGGGTTTCGAACCCAAGAACAAGAAAGAAAGAAGTAGCGCTCAAATACAAGGAAAACAAGCAAAAATTGGTTTGTTTTCAATCTCCAAGAATCGAACACAGCACCTTGGGGAAGCAAGGAACTAGGCGTTACTTTGGTGCCAAGAAAACCAAAGAAAAAGGGGCAGCGTGTGCCTCCACCAAGTTTCGAACTTGGGACCTCACCCATTGGCAACATTGTCCTGCCCTCCACAAGGGCAGGGTAGCATTTCTTGGTGCACGGCCAGCGCACAAATTGGCACGGGCATGAGCACTTGGCGCGCAGCATGGACGCACGGGCAGCAAGGCAAGGCGCACCATGGCAACACTGCCCTGCCCTCCACAAGGGCAGGGCAGTATCCTGATGCTACACACGCAGCACAAGCACGCACGAGGCTTCATCACACAATTTCCCTGCTCTGCCCTCCACAAGGGCAGGGCAGCCTCCTGGAAGCTAATTTCTCATGGGCTGAAAATTGGATTAAAAATCCAACTTAATTCATTTCTTCACCAAATCAAAAAGCCCACTCAAAATTCTTAGATCCAAGAATAGAAAGTGTATAAATAGGAGATAGTTTGATGTAATTAGGACCTTCTTTTGATTTTTGAATTTTTACATCTTTAGAATTCATTTTCTTTGAGAGCTTTGAACTGAGATCTTAGAGAATTGGGAAGGAGAATTGATCTCTCTTCTTCCTTGTTCTTGCTTGAGCACTTTTTTTTACTTTTCTTGTTTGAGTCTTGGGTGTGAAGAATTGAGGAACTTCTGTCTCAATCTCCATTTAAGATTTCTTTGATTTTCCTACTGCGTAATTGAGTTGAATTCAATTTCCTTTACTGCTTCAATCTTCAATTTCTCTTTAATTTCTTTGTGAACTTGGATCTGGGAAGGCAATTGAGATCTAGACTTTGCTATCTAGTCTCTGGAGTCCTGAGATCCAATTTTCCTTTTGGTTCTTCTGTTGAACCACTGCTGAAATCAAATTTCCATTTCTGTTTGAGATCTAGATAATTTCAATTTTTCTCTTGCTTTGTTAATTGCTGCAATTTAATTTCCCTTACTTAAATTATGAATTCCCAGTCCTCAAATCCCTTTTACATTCAAGCAATTTATATTTCTTGCACTTTAAGTTACCGCAATTTACATTTCTTGCACTTTAAGTTTCAGTCATTTAATTTCTTGTTCTTTAAGATTCAGCACCTTTACTTTCAATTCTCTTTAAATTCTGCAATTCATCCCTCTCCCTTTACATTTCCTGCTATTTACTTACTGTTGGATACAAAATCACTCAACCAAAACTTGATTCGCTTGACTAAATCAACCACTAAACTAAAATTGCTCAATCCTTCAATCCCTGTGGGATCGACCTCACTCCCGTGAGTTTTATTACTTGATGCGACCCGGTACACTTGCCGGTGAGTTTTGTGTTGGATCGTTTTTCACACATTAGCGGGGTCGGGATAATCTTCCTTGGACCCTAGACTCAGTTGCTGGCTTCTTCGGAGGCAACTGTTTCGAGGAACCCTCCCCCGAAGTCTTCTTTGACAAGTTCTGGGCAGCCACTGCCTTCTTCGCTTTGCAAAACATTTTTATCGAATTTGAAGAGGACACCATCTCTGAAAGAAGCCAAGAAAATAGTTACACAGCAAAAAAGAACAAGATCACAAACAATAAAAGAAAACTTTCTTTATGAAAAAAAAGTTGGATACTACCTAGTTCGGTACGGAGGAGTGAAGGATCTTCTAGAAATCTCTTTGTATCCAGATGAGGAGGCTGCCGCCAATGCTCCTTTAAAACACCCACAAAAGCTTGTTCTACCTTATCTAAACTTTCCCAAGGATACTTGGGATCTATTGTATCTTTTTGCCACCATAAAGGAAAGGTTGGTTCATCATTTTCATCCAGAAAGAAAGGGTGAGCACCCTCAACAGCTTGGACTTTAAAGTAGAAGTTCTTAAAGTCACGAAAAGAGTCGTCAAACATGGAAAACACTTTCTTCCCCTGGGTAGGTCGGACACCCAGCTCTTGGCACAGTAATTGAAAAATCTTCATAAAGGCCCAAGAGTTCGGAAGAAGTTGTGAAGGGGCCACGTTACAGTTCCATAAGAGTTCGGTTTCAAAGGCAGTAAAAGGAAGGGTAATACCTAGTTGGCTAAAGAAATAGTCATAGGTGTAAAAGAAATAACGCTCTGTCCGATCAAAGGGAGGGAATCTAACTCTCTCCTCAGGATCGGGTGACACCAATTCATAGTTCTTCTCATCTTCCCTACGCTCGCAAATCCTATGAAATCTCCTAAGCCTCTCACAGTATTCTGGGTCGGCTACAGTAACACACATCAGGACTATGGAATCTAACCAATCAGCCATGCGAGCAGGGACCTTGGTGGACATCTCGATAATATTCTTACAGGAAGACATATAGCAACTACACATACAGCAAGAAAATAAAAAAGGTCACTACCAAACAACTCGGATAGAAACAGAAAAGTAAAAAACAACCAACAAGCAACAGGTATGGCGGCAAAAGGGCACCCCGGGAATCAGAAAAAGGTAAGAAATCAACACTAAGAGCCCAGGTGCACCCTTTGGAGGAAACGGCACAGAACACAAAAAGGAATATCGCAAAAGCCAAAATCCTAGACCTCTCAAATAAGAGTAAACATCAGAAGTAGTGATAGAAACCTAAGCGCCTGCATTTCCGAAGCAATAGAAATAAAAAGACTGCAAAGAAACAAAGGAATACAAAAATCACTAGAGAGCTTCAGCCTTTTTCAAAAGAAGCTTAGCAAATATCAAAACTTTGTACAAAAAGAAAATATTCAAGAGCAAAGCGTAAAGAAGGATGACAAATAAAACACGAAAAAGCATGAAGCAAAGCACCAACCTGCAAAAGAAGACGAAAGAGCAAGCAGCAAGTCACGAACAATCTCCACTAAGAGATGAAAACCCCAAAAACCCAAGAAAGGAACAATCTTGAAGTGCTGGGGCAGTCAGAAGATGAACGAAAGGAAGTTTCTTTCACTGAGCAAATGAAACGGACGAAAGCAAGAAACTGAAAACAAAAGTCTAACCCCTTTTTTTCTCCCTTCAATTTCAAATTAAGCAAGGGAATGGAACGGCAAAAGGCATTAAATGCCCCATTAAGAGGCTTTAAAAGTGCTCGCAAAAATCCAAAACTGATGCGCTAGGGAATGACGCCGCATTTAAAGAAAAAACGCATCACGTTTTGAAAGACACTTCGAAATAAGAGCAGATCGAACGCAATGCTTGAACATGACTTCCTCAAAGGGGTCGAAGTCTAAAAGCACGACCTCAAGGGGAAGATCGACGCTCAAGTAGGGGCACTATTCATACCCTGGACCGAGCTGTTTGGTCCGTGTTGGATGAGAACGAAACAGCCGACCTCTTGTAAGGTTGTTCGTCACCGACCTCTTCTTAAAGAGCTCAACCAAATCACTATAGAGGCCAAAGGAAGCCCAAAATAGAGGATCACAGCCCACCTGAAGGTGGTAGGCCAAAAGATAAATGACCTCACCCACAAAAAGATAAGATAAGATAACTAACTTATCTCAAGGGAGGTGACTCCACACTACTATAAATACATTGGGGCACCCAGGTATAACTCATACTCTAATTCTACACAAAAACCCTACCTAAAGCCCGTACTGACTTAAGCATCGAAGTATCTTGCATGTACCACCCCCCTCTGGTGCACGAGGACCAGCAGCGCCATCTACTCTGACTAGTCAGACAAAAGATCTCGTCCGAGATCGACCTCCCAGTTTCAGGTAACCCTCGGAACAGCCACCAATAAATATATCAAACAAAACAAGAAAATAATACACATTACCTACATGTACTGGTCAATTGCCACATCCTCTACCTCATCATCCAAGATAACATCGGAAGGGGTCTGACAAACTTCATCAGCAGTAATCATGAAGGGATAATCCTTCCCCCAAAGAGAGGAACCCTCACTCTGCTCAACAACATCATGCAATTTTTTCTGGTTATCATAAAAATTCTGTACTTCCTCTATTGGAACTTCTAGCCCATCATCAGAATCTTCTGACAGATCCACCATGTCAACTTTCTTCCCTTTTAAAATTTCTTTTTTCCTCCTCGGCTTTGGTTGGTCAACTTCGCCAGTTCCGTCCTTATCCACTTTTGACGAAGATCCCTCTTTGTCATGAAGTTTACTCTTCACCCGAGCCCTCAGACTCGCGGCTGATACCCCAAGATATTTACCACCTGCAAAGTAAACAAAATCAAACATTTATCATAAATCTCAACAACAATACAATAACACAATTAAAATCCTTACCCAAATAATCTATAATGGCCGCCTTATTTTCCTCCCACTGTAGCAGATCATATACAGAAATTAACTCTTTTCGATCAACAACCTCAGTCAAATACTCAATTATGCATTCATCTCTTGGGGTTATAGTTTCAGGCCCTAGAATATTTTGAGGCTCTATACACCACCAAAGAGGAAATTTTTCCCCCAAATGCTCATCAACATAGAACGGAAAGTCACCCTCCGAATTACTCACCTTAATATACATTTCATTGAAGTTTTTAAAGGATAACTTATAGAGCTTAAATATGCCAAACCTCGGTCAACTATTCAGATTCACCCAACCACCTTTCCAGACAACCTTCGCCTGAAACAAAGAGAAAAACAGCTCCACTGGTGGAATTTCTTCCAAAAACTCCATAAGAATTTCAAACGCACGAAGGAAAGCCCACCCATTGGGATGTAGTTGAGAAGATGCACAGTTCAACTGCTTCAGCACTCGACACTGAAAATCACTAAAGGGAAGTTTCACCCTCAGTTCCTCCAACACACAACTATACATAAAGAAATGTTCAAAATCCTCCCCCCTATGAAAAACCATGTCATTTTCAGAGCATGGGAGTAACTCCAATCATACTCCAAAGCCAGTCCTCACAACCCTAGCATTGTCTATCTCATTCATAATACCCACATCCAGAAACAATGAAACACGACTCCTCACATCATCATTTACCTAGTCGTAAGACCAATCTATCTTCCTCTTTTTCTCTTTCTCAAAACCCATTCAAAAATTGTAAAACCTGGTTAATTAATGACTAATTAACCCATAAAATAAAATATATTCTAGAAAGTGAGAAATGAGATTTTTATGGTTTAATGTGATAGAGAAATTTAAAACAAAAATTTTGTCACCAATTTTAAATAAATCGGCCCAAGATTGGGCTGAACGGGCCAAATCGGGACAACCGGACCCGTATTGGGCCCTTGGTTCTGCCCAATGCCCAACTAAATGAAGGGCCGAGCCCTTCCTCCCCCACCAAGACACCACACACGCTGAAAATTAGAAGGGAGAAGGGGGGAGAAACATAAACCCTTGTTCCAACTTCAAGAGATCATAACTTTTGATCCGGAGCTCAGATTGACGGACCGTTTGTGGCCACACGACCACGGTATCAAGCTCTACAAAACCCATATCATTTTTTTGAGGTAAGCCACAGTTTCATCTTCGAATTCACAGCCCTTGATTTCGAGTTTGTTGGGCAATAATGTTGAAATTGTGAGGTTCTTTGCTTATAGGATCAAATTAGCTTGAGGGAAAGGCTTGTTCTTGCCTCCTTGGTCCTTGGGTGATGTAAGGGATCTCAAACCCTAGAAAAATTCTGAATTTGAGGTATTGGGTATTGAGTTATTGATTTTGGGTGTGATATTGTGGCTTAGGCATTGTATATATGTGTATTGGAGCTTAATTGGTGGTTTCGGAAAGCTTGGAAAAGAGCTTTGTGCTTGAAAATATGATTTTGGGAGCTTTGAAACATTTGGAGGTTGAGGAAAAACTGGAATTTGAAGTGTTCCAAGGAGAACAGAAAGCGACCAAGGTATGGTTTCGGTTTTCTGTATCTAAAATGTAATGTGATTGTGAAAACGTAGGCTAGTGACCCTAGGATAAGGCTTTGGAATGTTGATGTGGTTGTTGGATAATTTGGATTGAGTTAAATAGGTATGAATGATGGTGGAAATGATTGTGGGTGGTTGTAATGGTTGGTAGAGTATGAAATATTGTTTGTGATGTGAATTGATATGTTTGATTGATAATAGGGTTGAGGCCCTTGTTGAAAAGCATGATTTTGATGTGTGATAATAATATGTGTATATTTATATATGGTGAGTGATGAATTGAATATTTGTTTGGAGATTGAGATATGGAATGTTGATTATGATGTGAGATTTGTTAAATTGAGTTTTAGCTAAATATGGTGGAATTGGTGGGTTGGTGATTGAATGAGATTTGGAAATGGTTAATGTTGGGATGGTTGAGTTTTTGGTTGATTTTGAATGGAATTGGAATGTATGCTTTGAAATTTGGGAGTTTGTGAGTTTTTGGTAAAAATAGAATTTTGGTGAACTTCAATGGATTATATCTCGAGCTATTGTTTTTGGAATTGGATGATTTTTATATCAAAAGAAAGATGATTTCATAAGCTTCAAAATGGTTTAAATTTGGTGGAAATTCGATTTTTATGGAAGGAGATGTGATCATTGGAAGTTTGGGCCGAAAATCTGAATTCTGCAACTTCTGCAGAATTTGAGTTTTCTGCTTTGTGTGCGCACGCACAGCCCTATGCGCATACACACCCCACAGGATTTTGAACCTGTGCGCATGTACAGACTTGTGCATACACACACGTGGGGATAAGGCCACTGATGGGGACGCTAGCACACCCTGTGCGCACACACAACTAACGAAGGTTTGCGAGCTATGCGTACGCACAGACCTGTGAGCCCGCAGACGTCGGGAATTCTAATCTGTTGATGGCGCTAGTACACCTTGTGTACATACTCAACTCTGGAAATTTAACTTCCTATGCATACGCATAAATCTATGCACATGCACACTTTCAGAAAATGCTTCTAGGCGTGCGCGCGTACACCCTTATGCGTACGCACGCGACCCAGTTCTCTTCTAAAGCTTTTATTTTCAGGTCTTTCACATTCCCAACAAGCTTGTAACCTTCCGAGATGTTGCTTCACACTTATAAACCCCTAATTTCATCCCTTAAATCTTAAATTGATGTGAAATGCCTAGCGAATGAGAGTAAGCTAGGAGATAGGATAACTCGTGGGTGAAGAAAGGGTATGCTATGATGAGTTATAATGAAAGATGATGATATGAGTAGTTGAGGAGGTTGGTGGAGTGCTATACATAAGATGAGCCGAATGGCTGAGTATGAGATGAGCCAGATGGCTATGTGTGGTGATGATTAAGGCTGATTATGAACTATGATTTGTAAGCCGGATGGCTGAGATGAATATTAATGTAGGGCTGTGATTAAATGCATATATACTAAATTGTTGATTATTGTGATTGTTGCATTCTACCTATCTGAGATATGAGTTTCCCTAGTTGAAAGCAGTGGCTAGCCACCATGTGCTCCAGGTGGAGACTCGATACTCTGCTGACCCTATGTCATAAGTGTGGCCGGACACTGTGAAAGTTCCGAATGAGCTCGCCCCCATAAATATACACCAGTGAGGGTGTTGGATATATATATTATGTTATGTTATGAGGTAACTCGAGTTGGAGATACACGACAGAGGGACAGTCCAATGGTTAGCTACCAGGACTTGTCGGGCTAGCTTTATAACCGACAGATGAGACTCATCAGCCACTAGGATAGGCAAGCATCATATGCATTATATGTGATGTGTCTGGATTGCCTAATTGATTGCATCATTACTTGCTAATTGCCTAATTGTCTTATTTGCATCCTACTTGTGCATCTCTTGTTTGATATACTTGTGTTTGCATCTCAATTACTGTTGGTGGTTGGGAGGTTTGCAGGATTTGGAAAGGGGATATATAGTTCGACCGAAGATCCTTAAGCTAGTCGCCTGTTTTCCTTTTTTATGGATTAGTTATATTTATACGCTTTGGTTATAAAATGGAAGTTCTAGGATTGCCTTCGGCTTTCCAAGGATATTATATGTTAGATATTTGGGTACTGTTACAATGCTGAAAACCTCCGATTCTCACCCATACGGATTTTGTGGTTTTCAGATGCAGGACGTGAGGCTCCTTGCTGAGGCATGCTGGAGACTTCCATTTTGGTGAAGATCCTTAGCTCTCAGGATTGTATTTTCATTTATATACTTATTTAGATACTTAGATTCTCCACTATATATATATATATATATATATATATATATATATATATATATATATATATTTGTATTGACTCCTCTTAGAGGATATTTTGGAGAAACAGGTTCTGTATATTGTCTTTTGGGTTGTCTTTTGAGAAGTTACATATACATGTCTACTTTTATGCTCGGACCAGTTATCTTTGCAAACCGTGTTCTGAGTCTTGATATTTGTATTTTTGGCACTCTTTTGAATATCTCTTCAAGTTAGCTCACTCTTTATATGTTTGTTTACGTTGTCGATCGGAGTGTTGCGCTTTTTGATTTAACGGTTTTGATTTATCCCCTTTTTCTTCAAAGGCTCCTAGTTATAAACCCTTTTCACACTACTATGTGTACTAAATTTTATTTTAGAGGTTATAATACCTCGCCACCTCTGTTTTATGACTTAAGCATAAGACACTATATGGTAGGGTGTTACAAAAATAGCAGTGAAGAAGAAAAAGAACAGAAAACGAACCACAGAATCTAAACTGAGAAGACAAAAAAAGGATTAACACATACCTCTTTTACCCATTTTTCCATTCCAAAGGCCTTAGAAAGAATAATGTAGCAAACATGCAAACCTTCAGGATTCCAAAGTGTTTTAATTAACACACTTAAACCAAATTTCAGTTCCACTTCCTCCTATCCAATCAATTACATCAAACCCAATGAGCCTGCATTGGAAACACGCACGCTCATTAAACTTTTATTTATCTCTTTCTCTCTCCTAATCATATCAATGTATAGTTTCAATAATTGTTCAATAAAGCACCTTGATCTGAGGGCTCCAAGGGTAACCCAACCTCGCCAAGCGACACCCTCACTTAATAGCCGACTTATAACTCATTAAAAGCTCAACCTTCTTCATTAAACATATTTCCAGCCTAAGCTTGGGGGCTATGATCCGGTCATTACATATCCGAGGTTATAACTAGGCATCAAGTATCATAAGTCACAAGCTAGCGTTATAGTTCGGCATTTCAAATAATCTCAACGGACTATGTCTTGGAATCGAAACGTCTGATTAGATTTCATCACCTTATTATTAGTCTTCAATTTAGAGAATAAAACGGAAATATAACCGACCTGTTCGTCTTCACTTATAAAAGGTATAGTCTACTATCCTAAAAAAGGCACATTAAATTCTCAATAATGACTTAAGTTTCGGAGTGCCTTTGCAGGTACACTCCCCCTCTCTTGTTCATACTTTGCGCGATTGGACATCTCTCAGGCGAAAAGTTCGGACTAGCCCAAGGCTCATAGACCGGCGCCGAAGATAACAACTCAGTGTCGTCTCCTAATAGCTGAGCTCCCCTCCAAGTATCCACACAGGAACAATAATAATTATAATATTATATATCATATCTTTTTAATAATTATCTTGATTCTTTTTTAGATTTATATAGTTTTTAAATAATTTTATATTCTTTCTAATACAATATTTTAAATATACTACTTTTATTTCTTCTTATTATATTTATCTAAACAGTTAGAGAATTATTTGTTAATAATTTTTAATAATATATTATTATTTTTTACTATTCAACTCAATATTATTATTATTATTATTATTATTATTATTATTATTATTATTATTATTATTATTATTAAGTTTAATTATTCTGTTGGTTTCTGTAATTTAACTAAATTTTTAATTAGATTCATATACATTTTTTCTTTTCAATTCGATCCCTAAACCATTTAATTTTTTCAATTAGGTCCCTACCGTTAAAAAAATGTATGAAATAACAAAACATTCAATTAAAAAAAAATATTATAAGGTTAAGGATAAGAGCCTTAATCAAGAACATCTCAATATTTTCTTAATTTCAATAGAACCCTTGTCATTTTTTGAGACTCAGAAACTCCAAACCCTTGTTGTTTTTTCGTTGAGCTCTTCTACTGGAATTTGCATTGATGTTCGTCGACCCTCACCTTCCCTTAGACCCTCACTTTCCCTAGCCCCTAACATGCTTCTTCCTCTCACAAGTAACAAACTTGTCACCTCATTGTGTTTCACCCTCCCTCTCTCATCCTCGCTCTTATCGTCGTTCTATCCCATTGCTCATTCTACCTATTTTACACAGAGTCTGAAGAAGACTGTGATAAGTATACACTTACTTCGTAGATCTGATTAGAACCAATAAAGACAAGAAGATTTAAGGAAAGCGGATGCAAGTGGTGGATCAGTGAGAACGAGTATAAAGTCGGCAATGGTTCAGTGATGAAGATGGGGGAATAGCTGTCATTAGCGCCTCTTTTTCGTAGATCTCTATCTCTCTCTGTCTCTGTCTCTATCTCTATGTAGTGAACCAGCGACGACATGTATGAAGTGGTTCAACGGCAAAGATGGAGGAACACCCACCACTAGTGCTTCTTTATCGCTCTCTCTTCCTATTAGTACACTTTGATTTTAGGTGTAAAAATTAATCGAATACTAAAGGTAGTTTATTTGAGATTAATCTTTGAAATTGTTCTGAATTAGTTTATTTGAAATTAATCTGTTTGCAGAAAGTTGATTTTCGTTCAATCTGGTATTGAATGGTATTGAAGGTGTTGTTTGGAAATTTTTTATTTTCATAGGGTATGAATAAATATGTAAATTCATAGTTCACTAACATATTTTTTATGTTTAATGTCAACAGAGACTTAAATGAAAAAAATTAAATAGTATCAGGACCCAATTGAAAAAAAAAAGTATAGACATTCAATTAAAATTTCGATAAAATTATAAGAAACTGCAGAGTAATTAAATCTTGTTATTATTAGGTTTAATTACTCTGTTAATTCCTATAATTTTACTAAATTTGCAATTAGGTTCCTATATTTTTTCTTTTATTTAGGTCCCTATACTGCTTTTAATTTTGTAATTGGGTCGTTTTCATGTCAGAAATGTTAAAATTAACAAAAGATTTCTCCCAAAATATATGTGATCAAAGATCTAATTTAGTTCTTAATTGTGAAAACCTTTAATTTTTGGAGAAATATTCCGTTAAATTTAATATTTTTTACACTAGTAAGGACGTAATTATAAAATTAAAAACAGTGTAAAAATTCAATTAAAAAAAGTACAAAAATCTAAATGCAAATTCGGTAAAATGATAGAAACTAATAGAATAATTAAATATTATTATTAATTTGACAACATTTAGTGAATACATATAAAATTCACTTTAAAATATTTTAGCTCATTTTTTCTTATAAACATTGAGTTATTTGTTTATTGCATATAATACTTTTTTTATTAAATATAAGTACTTTTGTGAATTTTTGTATTTTATGCTTTGTTTGGTATTAGTATAAATAACAAAATATATATGAGGTTATTTTATATAAGGTAAATATATTCATGAATAATTTATTTTAGAAGCATATTTCAAACATAAATATAATAAATAAATATTTTTTGTGCATCGCACGGTACATATATTAGTTTTACCAAAATTATGTACTATGAACCTAGATTTTTTGGTTAATAATTTAGATAGTATTTGTTTTGAGGTACTGAGATTGAGACCGTGAGATTGGGACTCAATATTATGTTTAGTGATTAAAAATTGGAACAAAATGTTAGTCTCAAGACACAAAATTTTAGTTCTTTCAATACTTCTAGAAAGTGAAAACACATTAGATTGAAATTTTTGGGGATGAGACTAAAACTTTAACAACTTTTTTCCTCAAATGACCTCACTCAATTTCATATTCCAAATCTACCCCTCACAATCCCTCCACTACCAATACTTTCAGACTCATTACCTCTCACCTTTCAATCCCACCCTAGCTTTCATCCTACCATCACACCTCTGCCATTGATAAATTTCTATTTCATGATAATTTTTTATTTGAAAAGAGTAAAATTTATCAACTTATCTTGCATTTATGCTTTGAAAATGTAGATTTTTATGAATTTCTTCTAATTGTGATTAATTATGAAAAATATGTTTTTTATGCTTGAAAATTATAAAATTTAATTCACTTGTCACTCATTCGATGCCTTGATGTGTTTGTTTGTGTGATTCAAGATTTTGAAAGCAAGAAAGACTTGAAGAAATGAAGAAAAAGCATGCAAAAGTGGAGAATTCATGAAGAAATGAAGATTGGAAAATTTCATAGTTGTGCGTACGCATGCCATATGCATTTGCATCTCTGCCAATTTGTGCGTACACATGGCTTGTGCGTACGCATGAGTAGCGGCACGTGATTCACTTAAGTAAACACGTGAATCGTGATTTCAGGCCCAATTTTGTCCAAATCTAACTCATTTCTGATCACTACAAGAAAAACACCCATTCAGGTACACTTGAAAAGTGTAGCCAAAAGTGAAAAAAAATGATGCCTTAGGCTACGGCTACGCTTTTTGGGCTATGGCTACGCTTTCTGGGGTGATTCCTATTCGGCCGTTGCCTATTCTCAAAGGCTACGCTTTTCTGCACCAAGGGCTACGCTTTTGGCATTTGAGAATAGGGTGCGCTTTTCAAGTGATGCTGTCCAGGATCAAAGGCTACGCTTTTCAGCTTCCATTTTTACTAGAATAGGCTACGCTTTTTAGCGCTACTGCATCACCTGAAAAGCGTAGCCACATTGTATACCATAGCTACCGTTTATAAGTATAGCCTTAGGTCCTTCTTTTTTTTGTATACCATAGCTACATCATATAAGTGTAGCCTTAGGTTCCTCATTATTTTTTTTATTTTCTATATATATATGTATATATTATTAATTTTTTTTCAAAAACCTAATATTTAATAATATAATTATATATATAATCCTATATTTTTTATTAAATTAGTGAAACATTATAAAATAAAAATAAATACATAATAATACTATGTAATATTCTTTAAATAATAAAAATTATCCTTAAATAAGATTTATGTTGCCATAATAAATTAGCAACCATAAAATCTTCTATTTGGGAATAATACAAATTATTTCTCTAAAAATACAATTTATTTTTCTAAAAATAAATTACTTCAAATATAAGATCTTCTATCTGGGAATAATACAAATTAGCAGCCATCATTCTAACTAGTAAACAAGTCCTTTTCCATCAACACATCGTTTCTGATTATAGTAATCCATTGACTCTTCGGTAGTTGGAAAGAACTGCAGCACATTTAGTTTGCCAAATCTAAATAAAATTGAGCAGCATAAAGAGAAAGATGGAGTAAATGTAAAGCAGGTTCATTAAATTTAGAAGAAAATGTTTAGATACTACTCACCTTTAAGAATAATAGAAGACTGGAAATCATCAACCCTGTTCTTGCCATTCCAGCCTTACAATGGACAACCACAACATTCTCAATATCTAACTTCAACCACGAGTATGCACTATGACAGAATAAGATAATCAGTTAAAGTGGGGAGCAATTATGGTCATCAAATGGAAAGCTAGCCACCTGAAGAGGAAATTTGATATTGCAGATGAAAGCAGCAGTTGGTTTGAAAAATAAATCTAAAGTGCTGAAAAAAACTATAACCCAAGTGAAATAGAAAGCTGACACATGTAGTCTAAGCTGTCTAGCTATCATCATAACAAAACTAATGATAGATAATATGAATTAATATATTATAAGTAGACAAAGAAATTAAAGCATACATTAATGACAAGTCAAATGCAAAACTATGCAAACTTACCAAGAAATTTTTTTCTATTAAAAATATATCATATAAGAAAGAATTGATAAGGCAGTGTATGGAGGAGGAATAGAAGTATATCTAGGAACCATATCAGAATTAAATGTAATTGACGAAGCAAGATATCAAATAGGTTATTGAGTAACTATAAAGGCAGGATATCAAAGGCAAAACACTCAAAACATAAACAGGTAATATAAGCAACATGTTCAAAGCAGCAACGAGGAGAAAAAAAGTAAATCCAGAGTAAGATGGAGTTGCATATATGTAGCTGTAACTTAAAAAAAATAGGAAATCATAAAATCTAAACAAACTAATCCTTTATTTGTGTTGCAAGAAAATGGAGGGAGAAAAACTGCAAGAATACTGACACATTTTGTTGGTTCTAGCAAGTTTGAAATCAGAGCAAAAGAGTTTTAAATCAAGCTTTCTATTAAACCAAATTAAAATATGGAAAACCCTGAAATTTGAATCATATATACTAAACATACTCAACTTTCACCTCCAATTAGTTTCACCTTAATATCATTCCAGAATTAAAAATTATAAAGTCTCAAAGTTACTAACTTAGAAAACAAAACCTGACTTTTACTGCATAATACATCTTACTTTAAAAATCCAAATCTTTAAAATCACAACTCTAAAAATTCTAAATTTTTATGAAATTAAAGTATTAGGACCAGAGTTCCATTTAAAATTGGTTCCATTTCAAAATTCAAACCGGGGAAATTCTAATAGAGGAAACAAATTGCTGCTGTGTTAAACGTTCTGCAGAAAAAACCAGATTTGACATCCATAATTCAAAAATACACCATAAATCATAAACTTAATGAAAAAGTCTCAAATTCACCAGTCCAGCTTCCTATATTCCCAAGCTTAATCCGGACTTGGTCCCACGCAATTCTGATAATCACAAAATTAATTATAGCTTTTCAAAGTTTCTGGCTTCGTTTAAAAGTAATGCAGAAAATCAAGTTTTACATTTTAACTTTGAAAAATCATAACTAGTTCTATAATTAATTCAAGCTTCTCAAAATTGAGTCTCAACAACAACTTTTATTATACTTTACTCAGCCTTTACTCTCATATCATTTCAATTATCGTTGAATAACTAATTCACTTCCAAAGTCATCTTTTAATTTCAAAAATCAGATTTTTAGCAACTATTTAGTATTCAAAATCCAACCCTTCAAAACCCCTCAAAACCAATTCCAAATTAACCACCAACCAAGTTCATTAACACTACAATATACCAAATAACAGCTCAACATCAACAAATCCAACATAACCCATTAAAATTCAGAAATTCTCAACAATTAGTCATCAAACAATTTCCAATCCACATAATCAATCAATATCACTAATCAACAATTCCAAATCACTATCTCAACCATTCCAATCACAATTTCAGCCACAATTCAATATTCACATAATCAATCAATTACTCACAACTATTAAATCTATTTACAGTTATTCAATAAACCTTGTAGGCATTCTTAAATTGAAATCGTTTTAAACCCCCTACCTTGATTAGCTAAACCGGAAGGAATTAACCACGATAAATCTGCTCTTTTTGAATTCATAGTAGCAGCAACAATTCCAACATAATTGGGACACGGCAGCAGCATCAACCATGATCACACCCGCAACAACAACAATTTTGACAGCTTCAGCAGAACACAACAACACTAAAACAAAGGTATCGGCTACCGTAATTAAAATAAGAATACAGAAAAGAAACAAAATGCTAAATAGAATAAGAGTGGAAACATTACAGGGTTATGAATGGAGGTTCAGAGTCAAAATGAAGAAGATGGCGCAACAGTTTGTCTTCTCTAGCGATGAGCTCCAATTGTGGCGATTCCAACGAATACAGTATAATTAGGAATATTAGAGACCGAGCCCGGATCATTTCAAAGCGACAAGGGTTCAGAAATGGTAACTCTAGTAGGTAGGACAGAATTGACTCACCCGCAATGATAGCGGTGACCAGGGATTCCAAAGACAAACCCTAGTAGCAACGGCAGCGACGCTGCCTCCTCCTAGTCGTCATGCTCTCCTTCTTCCTGTACACGTTCTACTTCGCTCATCACCTCGCTTCACGCAGTGGCGTTCTCCTCCTGTAGTCACTTGAACGGCGGCGGCGATCCCAAACAGAAACAGCGACATCATCTCCCCTTCTCTCCACGTGCAGCAGCTCTGATCGATGATGGTAGCAGCGACAGATGCATGAGGATGAAAAAGTCAAAGCCTTCTTGATCATCCCAGCGTCTTCCTCCTATTCCCTTACTCCCTGACTCCCGACTTCTCCATCTCCCCCTCTCGATCTCTCTTCTTTCCCCTTCGACCTCCTCTTTCTCTCTTCACTATTTCTTTCCTTTTCTCTCAATGTATGTAGTGTGCGTCTTGTGAAATTAGGGTATCAATTAGGAAATTTGTGATGGTAAATTAAATTAGGTTTTGATTTGATAAATTAGGGAAAAATATATACAAGTAATATAACAATTTTACAAAATATTGATGATAGAATAACAATTTAGAATTCAAATATAATGCTATAAAGATTACTTTTAAAATGCATAAGATTTTAGATTAGGCATAAAATTCACGAAGTGTCAAATTTTTTGTTCTAGATACATTAGGCATCACTTTTAAAATGCACCCAAAACTTAATAAATAGGCTACTCTCTAAAAGCGTCTCTTTTGATACGAAAAGTGAACCTATAGATATCAACCTACGGCTACGCTTTATAAGTGATTTCTAAAATACCTAAGGCTACACTTTTTAAAGGATGCCACAATTGTGTATCCTTTTCTCTTATAAAAAGGCAACACAGAGAACAGCGTAGCCTATTCTATGAATAGGCTACGCTCTTCAAATGTAGCTTAAAAAAAGTGTGGCTGAATGGGTATTTTTCTTGTAGTGGATGCATATGGAGGTAAGACTCAAGGGGGATCAACTAAGAAACATAGTAATAGTTTAGAACCATGTTTTAGGTAGAAATCCTAGAGAAAGAAGGTCTTTGCTCTCTAATAATTTAGAGTTTTTAGGTTAATTTCTCCTTAGTATAGTTTTCTTTAAATTTTCTTGCTCTATTGTCTTAATTCTTTTAGTTTAATTTGTTAGCTTCCTTAATTTTGTCAATTTTGGATTATGAATACTTATTAAATTCTTGTTAATTTTAATGCAATTTAATCTTTTTTATAGTTAGTGATACTAATTTAATTTGTGATTATTGCTTTCTTGGTTTGGTAGTTATATATTTTATAATTCTAACAATTTACCATGTATTATTTTTATGCATTCCAAGTGTTTGAAAAAAATTCCTTTTCCAATTTTAGAGTAGAACTTTGCATTCTTTGCTTCGAGTTGAGGACTTAGATGATCTTGAGTCATTGATGTCCAATATTGATTAGTAATTTAGGGTTGTTAGTTGGTTTTGTTTTTACTGACACTAATCTTTCACTAAGTCTAATTAGTCGGTTGGCTAGGATTTGTAGTTTAAGATAAATTATGTCTATTTGACTTTCTCTCGATGTTTAGGGATGACGATGTAAACCCCCATAAAATTAGCGAATAATTAATCAATAAATTAACTTTTAATAAAGGAGATTAAAAATCTAAATTTTATAGTAAAATAAGATAGATCTAATAAAAACAAGAATTTTGATACTATTTTCAAAGAATTTGGCCCAAGATTGGGTCGAACGGGCCAAATAGGAAAAATCGGGCCCAAAATGGGTCCAATGCCCAATCTAACTCAATAACACTTAAACAAAAATCAGCTCCTCTTTCTCCTTTCTCTTCATTCACGCTGGGAACCTTGTGGAAAAGTGGAAGAGAGCTCTCAAACCCTACCCTTGTGATCAAGCCACCATAACTTTCTGCTCCGATCGCCGCACCGTTTGTGGCCACGTGACCACCACATCGAGCTCTACGAATCTATCAGAACAATTTCACTGGTAAGCCTCACTTTCACTCCAGTTGCTTTACTCCTTTGATTTTAAAAATTATTAGAGTGGTGTTGAGATTTTGATTATTTTGATGGATTAGGACCCGATTAGGTTGAGGAAAACATTTACTCTAGCTTATGTGACACTTGGATAAGATGAGGATCCTAGAATTCTAGCTAATTCTTTGAATTTCTATATTAGGTATTAAGTTTTGGATATATATATATATATATATATATATATATATATATATATATATATATTGGAGCTTTAATTGTGGGCATTGGAAACTTTGTAGAGGTTAGGTGTCAATACTTTGGTGATTTTAGACCTTTGAGGCTGTGTTTGACTTTGGTGGGTTACCTTAGAAAATACGTGAAAATTGGCCAAGGTATGGTTTAGGTTTCACGTATTTAATATATAATGTTCTGTGAAAACTTAGGCTAGACCACCTTAGGGTAGGAATGAATGCTTGAGTATGTAAATTGTTTAGTACGTTAAATAATATATCTTGAACAAGGGTGAGTTTTGGTCTATTGTTAATATTGGTGTTGGAATTCAAAATGATAAATTGATGATGCTTGATAAGGTAGAAGGATGAATATGAATTTGTGGTGGTTTGTTGATGAATCTTGTTGATTAAGTAATGAATGTTTGGTATGAGATTATGTATATGTCGAAGTTTAATTGATTGAGATAGAGGTTTAATTGATTGAGGTAGGATTCAGAGGTTTTGGCATTTTAAATGGTATATTGCTGTGTTGATATGCGTAAAAGAAGTAGTAGTTGAGTTTGGTTTTTGTGAAAACTGAGGTTGAGGTTTTTGTGAAAAAATCGATTTTTGACCAAACTTTAGTGGGCCATAACTTGGATTTCGGACCCCCAAATGCTTTCAAACTTATTTCATATGAAAATTGGATCGGTGAAGTTTATTCCGTTCAAAGAACGGATGAAAAATATTTTAAAACAAAAAAGTTATTCGCGTCAAAAGTTTGGGGTTGAAAACTAAAATTCTGCAGACTTTCAGACTTAGCCAATTTTTTTATAAAACCTCCTTGCATGCGTATGTATACCCTTCATACACGAAGGGTCGTTTCTGTTTGGTATGTATGCGTACACCTACATGTGTATGCGTAGGCATACTGCCCAAAAAGGGACCTATGCGTACACGAGGATAGGGCATACGCGAGAGTGCGATTCTGTCTAATGTATTTGCGTACACGGATAGGTATATGCGTATGCATCTTTGGCCAAAAAGGGACCTATGCGTACCCATACCATGACATGCGTATGCCTGTTTTTCAGAAAATGAATATTTTGTGTTTTAAACCCAATTTTGAACCGCTAAACCTCTATTTTCATTCTTTTAACCCTAGATTATGGTAGTAAGCCTAGTAATAAGATGAAGCTAGGAAATTGAGGTAACTTGGAGGTGAAGCAAAGTTGGAAAAGTGATTAATTATATTTGAAAATGGGTATAATTGGAGTATATATGGTACCATGGCTTAAATGATATGATTATGCAATAATTTCAAATGATTATGAATGTTTATTTGGCTTACACACTCTATTATCTGAGACACGAGTTTCCTTGGGTAAAGTACCGTAACTTGCCACCACGTGTTCCAGGTTGAGACTCGATACTCTATTGACCCTATGTCGTAAGAGGTGACCGGGCACATATAAATTCCTGGAAAGGTTGACCCCCATTGAGTAAAGTTTTATATATGTATGAATTATGAATAAAAAGAGAAAAACTATGCATAGACTCATGGGGATGCGTGACAGGGGACAGTCTAGTGTTTAGCAGCCGAACTTATTGGGTTGGCTTGATAACCGACAGATGAGACTCATCAGCCATAGAACAGGCAAATAACATGTGCATATTGTTTGATTTTCTTACTTGTGCATTAATTAAGAATGCCTAAGTGAATTATTATGTTAATTGTTATATTTGCTAATTCAGTACTTGTATACTAGCTGTGTTTGTCCTTGCTTGCTTGTTTGTTTGTACAGTATCACTCGTGTTGGTGAATTGGAGGAAAGGCGAGAAAGTTAGGGAGTTTAATCTAGTCTAAGGTTTGATTAGGTTGAAATCTTAGAAGACCACCCGTTAAGGTTTCTGTTATAGTAACTTAAGCTTTATAATCTAAGTGTCAGGGTTTTAGCATTACCTCTGGCATTCACAGAACCTTATATCTTATATGTGTGGCACCTTTACCATGCTTAAAACCTCTGGTTCTCATCCCATACTATGTTTTTTTTTAAATACAGGTCGAGAGGCACCTCGCTAGGTGTCTGGAGTTTTGTAGCGAAGTGGTTTCTGGGATTTTATTTTGGTGTATAGTTTTGTTTAATCTTATGCACTTAACTCTCCGAATAGCTTGCTTTATTTTGTACCTCGTGGAGGATTAAGGAGAACTAGGATTTATATATGTATTTTAGACTTCGGGTTATGTATATATGTATGTAAATATTCTCAGGCTAGCCTTAGCTTTGCAGGCTGATTTAGGAGCTTGTTGTTTTGTATTCTTGACCCTTTATTCCTACATTCTGTTTAGTTATGCTTACGAACCTTGGTTTTCTTCGCACGCAAGTAATCTTATTTCCTGAGCGTTCCGCTTTTTATTTTGCGATTTTTCTTTATTCGCTTTTCCAGGATCCTCATATACTATATCCTTTTCAATATTATTATGTATATATTTTATTTTAGAGGTCGTAATACCACACCACCTCTATTTTATGGCTTAAGCATAGCGCTCTGTGTGGTAGGGTGTTACATTATGGTATCAGAGCAGTTCGTTCCTATAGAGCCTGAGGAACGGACTGACTATGCTTCTGTGCATTCTTTGTGTATGTGTCTATGTGCTATTAGGATATCTAACTGATATATGGGCATAAACGTTCATGAGAATGTATTTGGGACTTGAAGCACTAAACTTGCAATATTGAGACTGATCAACTTGATATTACTTGTTTGGTGTGTATAGGAACCAAATGGCGCCTCATAGACGCAGTCGCAGGCGAGACAGAGGTAGATTAGGGAATGCTAATCCTGAACCGACAGAGAATAACCCTGTAGATTTCATGCTGCCTTGGGAAACATGGCTGCAGTTATGTAGGTGACAGCTGAAGCACTAAGAAACCAGATGAACAATGGAAACAATAGAAATAATGGCGAAGAAGGCCCTATAACGCTTTCCTCTTTCCTGAACGTTCATCCTTCAACCTTCAGGGGGACCTCAAATCCTACTGAAGTAGACAACTGGATTCAGGCTCTGGAGTGGGGACTATAGGCTCAGAAGGTTCCCGAGCAACAGTAGGTTGAATTTGGAACTTATCAACTACAAGGTGAAGCCCAGTACTGGTGGCAGGGAACACGACATATCCTGCAGCCAGATGGTGTTGTGATCCCTTGGGAGGTCTTTCGGACAGAGTTTTATAGAAAGTACTTTTCCAGTTCAGTCAGGAATGCCAAAAAACTCGAATTGCTGCAATTGAAACAAGGTCAGGTGACTGTTACTGAATATACTAACAGGTTCAAAGAACAGTGTCGCTTTTCCCGAATCTATCAAGGTGCGCCTAAAGATTTTCTGAGTAGAAATGTATAAAGTAAGAGGGAGGCCTTCGGAGTGATATTCTGAGCTTTGTTGCACCGATGGATATTAGAGGGTTCTGGAACTTGTGAATAAGAGTAGGGTGGCCAAGGAGTGTGTGAGAAAGGCTGCAGCAGAAAAAGGAAGTCAGCGAATGCTATTTCAGAGAGCTCAGGGAAGAAACTTTGCACCAAGAGGCAGAAATTTCAAGCGTGGAGGTTTTGTTTCGAATATAATCAGGGTCAAGGTAGTTTCAGGAGGCCAAATAACAATGCTAATCAAGGCAGAAGGTTTGGAAAGCAGCCACAGCAGAAATTGAGCTGTTAGAGGCGCAGGAAATACCACCCGGGGTCCCGTGCAGAGTAGGACTGGGAATGTGTTTCTTCTGCGGACAACCCAAGCACTTGGCCTGGAATTTTCCAAAGAAGAATAAGTATGAGACTGGTAGAATGCAGTAGCCAGGAAGAGTATACACCACATCTGCAGCAAGTGCCGAGGGATCCGAGACTTTGATAAACTTTTATGTGTTTCGTTTGATTCTGGAATGATGCATTCATTTATAGCATTAGAAATGGCTAGTGAGTTACGATTGAAGATTGTGGTATTAGGTTATGATCTAAAGGTGCATAATGCCACTTCTGAAACCATTGTGACTAGGTTAGGATGTCCACAAGTCTTTTTCGAGTTCAACAATGCGATTTCATTGACTTGATCTGTTTACCGATGAACGGTCTGGATCTCATTTTGGGACTGGATTGATTATCTAAGAATCATGTTTTGGTCGATTGTTCTGAGAAATCAGTGCACTTTATGTTGGAGAATTGGAAGGGCCGGTTATGGCGAATATCTTTGAACTCTATGAAAATAAACTGTTATGAATATGAATGTCAGGGTATTATGCTATTAACTGTAGGTGTTTCAGGTGATGAACAAAGCTTGTAGAAAATCCCTGTTGTTTGTGAATTTTCTGAGGTGTTTCCGGATAATATTGATGAATTTCCACCTGATTGAGAGGTTGCTTTCGCAATTGAGTTGGTGCTTGGGGCAGGTCCAATCTCGAGTGCTTGGTGCACGAAATTGTGATACACAATGGCGCCAACAACTTGGTTGCACAATTGTAATCTCACTTCTTTTTCACAACTTCACACAACTAACCAGCAAGTGCACTGGGTCGTCCAAGTAATACCTTACGTGAGTAAGGGTCGATCCCACGGAGATTGTTTGCCTGAAGCAAGCTATGTTCACCTTGTAAATCTCAGTCAGGCGGATTCAAATGGGCGATAGAGTTTTCATAATTAAAAGATAAATAAACATAAAATAAAGATAGAGATACTTATGTAAATCATTGGTGGGAATTTCAGATAAGCATATGGAGATGCTTCATCCCTCTTGAATCTCTACTTTCCTACTGCATCCATCCAATCCTTCATACTCCTTTCCATGGCAAGCTGTATGTTGGGTTTCACTAGCGTCAATGGCTACCTCCCATCCTCTCAGTGAAAAAGGTCCTCTACGGTTTCCCGCATGGCTAATCAGCTGTTGGTTCTCGATCGTGTAGGAATAGGATTTACTATCCTTTTGCGTCTATCACTACGCCCTACAGTCGCGAGTTTGAAGCTCGTCATAGTCATACCTTCCCAGATCCTACTCGGAATACCAGAAACAAGGTTTAGACTTTCCGGAATGGCCGCCATTAATTCTAGCTTATACCACGAAGACTCTGATCTCACGGAATGGAAGGCTCAGTTGTCAGGCGAGGCAACCATGCGTCGTGGACCAAGAATCCAAGAGATACACACTCTAGCTTTCGCAGGTAGAACGGGAGTGTTTGTCAGGCACGCATTCATAAGTGAGAATGGTGATGAGTGTCACGGATCATCACATTCATCAGGTTGAAGTGCGAATGAATATCTTAGAATAAGAATAAGAATGAATTGAATAGAAGAACAATAGTACTTTGCATTAATATTCGAGGAACAGCAGAGCTCCACACCTTAATCTATGGTGTGTAGAAACTCCACCATTGAAAATACATAAGAACAAGGTAGGCATGGCCATGAGGCCAGCCCCCAAAATGTGATCAAGAGATCAAAAGATGATCAAAAGATAAAAATACAATAGTAAGAGGTCCTATTTATAATGAAACTAGCTACTAGGGTTTATAGAAATAGGTAAATGATGCAGAAATCCACTTCTGGACCCACTTGGTGTGTGCTTGGGCTGAGCATTGAGCTTCACATGTGTAGAGGCTTCTCTTGGAGTTAAACGCCAGCTTTGGTGCCAGTTTGGGCGTTTAACTCCAGCTTTTATGCCAATTCTGGCGTTTTGACTTCAGAATAGGGCAGAGAAGGGGCGTTTGAACGCCAGTTTGCATCATCAAAACTGAAGCAAAGTATAGACTATTATATATCGCTAGAAAGCTCTAGATATCTACTTTTCAACGCAATTGAGAGCACGCCATTTGGGGTTCTGTAGCTCCAGAAAATCCACTTCGAGTGCAGGGAGGTCAGAACCCAACAGCATCTGCAGTCCTTTGTCAACCTCTGAATCAGATTTTTGCTCAGGTCCCTCAATTTCAGCCAGAAAATACCTGAAATCACATAAAAACACACAAACTCATAGTAAAATTTAGAAATATGAATTTTGCATAAAAACTAATAAAAATATATGAAAAACTAACTAAATCATACTAAAAACTATATAAAAACAATGCCAAAAAGCGTATAAATTATCCGCTCATCACAACACCAAACTTAAATTGTTGCTTGTCCCTAAGCAACTGAAAACAAAATAGGATAAAAGAAGAGAATATACAATGAATCCCACAGTATCAATGAAACTTAATTCCAATTAGATGAGCAGGGCTTGTAGCTTTTTGCTTCTGAACAGTTTTGGCATCTCACTTTTTCCTTTGAAATTTAGAATGATTGGCATCTATAGGAACTCAGAATTTTAGATAGTGTTATTGATTCTCCTAGTTTAGTATGTTGATTCTTGAACACAGCTACTTTATGAGTCTTGGCCGTAGCCCTAAGCACTTTGTTTTCCACAGACACATAACTGGGTGAGCCTTTTTAGATTGTGACTCAGCTTTGCTAAAGTCCCCAGTTAGAGGTGTCCAGAGCTCTTAAGCACACTCTTTTGCTTTGGATCACGACTTTAACCACTCAGTCTCAAGTTTTTCACTTGGACCTGCATGCCACAAGCACATGGTTAGGGACAGCTTGATTTAGCCGCTTAGGCCTGGATTTTATTTCCTTGGGCCCTCCTATCCATTAATGCTCAAAGCCTTGGATCCTTTTTTTTACCTTTGCCTTTTGGTTTAAAGGGCTATTGGCTTTTTCTGCTTGCTGTTTATTTTTCTTTTCTCTTTTTTTTTTGCTATTTTTTTCTTCTTCACTACTTTTTCTTGCTTCAAGAACCACTTTCATGATTTTTCAGATTATCAATAACATTTCTCTTTGTTCATCATTCTTTCAAGAGCCAACAACTTTAAGATTCATAAACAACAAGATAAAAAATATGCACTATTCAAGCATTCATTCAGAGGACAAAAAGTATTGCCACCACATCAAAATAATTAAACTAGTTTCAAGATAAAATTTGAAATCCAAGTACTTCTTGTTCGTTTGTAATTAAGCACATTTTTCATTTTAAGAGAGGTGAAGGATTCATGGAGTTATTCATAGCTTTAAGACATAGACACTAGACACTAATAATCATGTAGTGAAGACACAAACATAGATAGAACATACAACATAAAATCGAAAACAGAAAAATAAATAGACAAGGAGATTAAGGAATAAGTCCACCTTAGTGAGGGTGGCGTCTTCCTCTTGAAAATCCTATGGAGTGCTTGAGCTCCTCAATATCTCTTCCTTACCTTTGTTGCTCCATCCTTAGTGCTTTTGGTGCTCCTATCCTTAGTTGCTCCCAATAGTTGTGTGGAGGAAAATGTATCCCTTGAGGCATCTTAAGGATTTCTTGATGAAGAATTTCCTCATGCTCTTATTGAGGTCCATGAGTGGGCTCTCTTGATGTGCAGTCAAATGCTCTATTACTGAGCTATGGACCCTTGAGATGAATCTCTCCATCTCCCATGACTCAGAGGTGGAAGCTTTTGTCTTCCCTTTCCTCTTTCTAGAGGTTTCTCCGGCCTTAGGTGCCATAAATGGTTATGGAAAAATAAAAATAATGCTTTTACCACACCAAACTTAAAATGTTTGCTGATTCCCGAGCAAAAGAAGAAGGAAAGATGTAGAAGAAGAAGAAGAAAATGGAAGAGATAGAGGGTGTATAGGGTTCGGCTAACGGGGAAAGAAGGTGTTTGTGATTGGTGAAGGGTATTTGGGGAAGAGTGTTGTAGAAAGGTGTGAAGAGGAAAGAGAGTGAGTTGAGGTTGGTGGGGATCCGGTGGGGTCCACAGATCCTGAAGGGCCAAGGAATTCTTCATCTCTACTCCAATTGGGCGTTCACAACGCCTTAGAGTGCAATTCTGGCGTTTAAACGCCAGTCTGCTGCCCTGTTCTGGCGTTTAAACGCCAGTTTTTCTTCTTGTTTTGGCATCTAAATGCCGGTTTGTTGCCCTGTTCTTGTGTTTAAATGCCAGTTTCGTGCCCTATTCTAACGTTTAAACTCCAAGAAAGGTGCCAGATTGGGCGTTTACGCCCATTTTGCTGCCCAAACACCAGTAAGTCCTTCCTCCAGGGTGTGTTGTTTTCAATGCTGTTTTTTATTTCTTTTCTTTATTTTTTTGTAATTGTCTTTGTGACTTCATATGATCATTAACCTAAAAGAAAACAAAAATAATATAGATAAAATTAAAATAAAATTGGGTTACCTCCTAATAAGCGCTTCTTTAATGTCAATAGCTTGACAGTGAGCTCTCATGGAGTCTCACAGATGATCAGAGTATGATTGAGGGCTTGAAGCAAGCTATGATCACCTTGTAAATCTCAGTCAGGCGGATTCAAATAGGTGATAGAGTTTTCATAATTAAAAGATAAATAAACATAAAATAAAGATAGAGATACTTATGTAAATCATTGGTGGGAATTTCAGATAAGCGTATGGAGATGCTTCATCCCTCTTGAATCTCTGCTTTCCTACAGCATCCATCCAATCCTTCATACTCCTTTCCATGGCAAGCTGTATGTTGGGTTTCACCGGCGTCAATGGCTACCTCCCATCCTCTCAGTGAAAAAGGTCCTCTACGGTTTCCCGCATGGCTAATCAGCTGTTGGTTCTCGATCGTGTAGGAATAGAATTTACTATCCTTTTGCGTCTGTCACTACGCCCTACAATCGCGAGTTTGAAGCTCCTCACAGTCATCGCTTCCCAGATCCTACTCGGAATACCACAGACAAGGTTTAGACTTTCCGGATCTAAGGAATGGCCGCCAATAATTCTAGCTTATACCACAAAGACTCTAATCTCACGGAATGGAAGGCTCGGTTGTCAGGAGAGGCAACCATGCATTGTGGACCAGGTATCCAAGAGATACACACTCTAGCTTTCGCAGGTAGAACGGGAGTGTTTGTCAGGCACGCGTTCATTTGTGAGAATGGTGATGAGTGTCACAGATCATCACATTCATCAGGTTGAAGTGCGAATGAATATCTTAGAATAAGAATAAGCATGAATTGAATAGAAGAACAATAGTACTTTACATTAATACTCGAGGAACAACAGAGCTCTACACTATAATCTAGGGTGTGCAGAAACTCCACCGTTGAAAATACATAAGAACAAGGTAGGCATGACCATGAGGCCAACCCTCAAAATGTGATCAAGAGATCAAAAGATGATCAAAAGATGAAAATACAATAGTAAGAGGTCCTATTTATAATGAAACTAGCTACTAGGGTTTACAGAAATAGGTAAATGATGCAAAAATCCACTTCTGGGCCCACATGGTGTGTGCTTTTGCTGAGCATTGAGCTTCATACATGTAGAGGCTTCTCTTGGAGTTAAACGCTTGCTTTGGTGCCAGTTTGGACGTTTAACTCCAGCTTTTATGCCAGTTCTGGCGTTTTGACTTCAGAATAGGGTAGAGAAGGGGCGTTTGAACACCAGTTTGCGTCATCAAAACTCGAGCAAAGTATGGACTATTATATATTACTAGAAAGATCTGGATGTCTACTTTCCAAAGAAATTAAGAGTGCACCATTTGGAGTCTGTAGCTCCAGAAAATCCTCTTCGAGTGCAGGGAGGTCAGAACCCAACAACATATGCAGTCCTTTGTCAGCCTCTGAATCAGATTTTTGCTCAGGTCCCTCAATTTCAGCCAGAAAATACCTGAAATCACATAAAAACACACAAACTCATAGTAAAGTCCAGAAATATGAATTTTGCATAAAAACTAATAAAAATATACGAAAAACTAAGTAAATCATACTAAAAACTATATAAAAACAATGCCAAAAAGCGTATAAATTATCCGCTCATTGATGTGCGGAAAACGATCCGACACAAAACTCATCGGCAAGTGCACCGGGTCGCATCAAGTAATAAAACTCACGGGAGTGAGGTCGATCCCACAAGGATTGAAGGATTGAGCAACTTTAGTTTAGTGGTTGAATTAGTCAAGAAAACAAGTGTTGATTGTGTGAAATTGTGTTGACAGGAATTAAATTGCATAGAATGTAAAGGGGAGTGGGTGATCTGCTGAAAATTAAAGGGAACAAAAAGAAAAAGAGCTAAATCTTAAAGTGCAAGTAATGTAAATTGCAAAAACTTAAAGTGCAAGAAATATAAATGACTTGAAAAATAAAAGGGGAATGGGAATTGGATTTGCAGGAATTAAACAAGGAAAAGCAAAACTCAACAGAATGAAGAGTAGTTGATGGAATTAGTTGAACCGGATCTCAAACTAAAAGGAAAATAAGCTTGGTGTAGTAATTAAACAAGGAAATTAAAATGGAAACCAATAGATCTCAGGACCCAAGAGACTAGATAACTAAGTCTAGATCTCAATGCCTTCCTAGATCCAAATTCAGAGAGCAAATGCAAAATTAAAGAAGAGAGCAATGTAGAAATGTAAATCAAAGTTCAATTTCCAGAAATTGCAGTAAGAAAAACAGATAGATCTCAAGGTGAGATTGAGACAGAATTTTCTCAATTCTTCAACACCCAAGACTCAAGACAAGTGTAAATGAAATTGAAAACAAGAAAACTAATAGGAAGAGAATTCAAAACCCAAAAGCTCTCTACTGTGAATACTATGAAAATTCTCAAAGAAAACTCTAAAAAGAAAGCTCTCTTAAAACTTCAAATCCTCAGCTATTTATACACTTTCTTCAAATGATCATTAAGCCTTGAATTGGGCCTTTAGTCTTGATGGAATTGGGTTGACAATAGTCATGAACCCTTCACGTTTGAGTCAACGTTTGAGGCAAACGTTGACTCAAACGTCCCTTGTTGGAGCATTATGCAGATGGTCTTCTTGCTGTCATCCATGTTTGAGCCAACGTTTGAGGTCAAACGTGAGCTCAAATGTGGGTCTTCCCAGGCTCCCTTTTTGGCCAACGTTTGGCGGAACGTTTGAGGCAAACGTTGGCGCAAACGTGGCTCAACTAAACCATCAATCAGGGGTGCTTTGCCATGCTCTTCCTTGCCAAAATGTAGCCAAAGTTTGACCTCACGTTTGAGGCAAACGTTGGCTCAAACGTTGCTATGCCCAGGAGTGCTATTTCTCTTCTTTTTGGCGCCAATGTTTGACCTCACGTTTGAGGCAAACGTTGGCGCAAATGTTGGCTCCTTCCCCTGCTTCTTCTTCAGCCAACATTTGCCTCAACGTTTGAGGCAAACGTTGGCGCAAACGTTGGCTCCTTCCAGGGTATTCTTCATCTTCTTTTCACGTTTGAGTTAACGTTTGATGCAAACGTTAGCTCAAACGTTGATCCTTCTTTTCAAGCCCATTCTTGCAACCTTCTTCCAAGCTTTATTCCTCCTATCATCAATCAACAATTGTATCAAAGCTATGCCATAATCATGAGAGTTATTCTTCTTCTTGTCATATGAGCAATTATGGCACAAAAACTCATGAAAATGCATCAATTTATCCATGGTTGATTGAATCAAAGGAAACATGAATTTCAACCCAATTGGCTTACTTATGGCTTAAGAAAGTGCATAAAACTAAATGAAAACAAAGAAAAAGACTAGTAAAACTAGGCTAAGATGACTTGTCATCACAACACCAAACTTAAAACTTGCTTGTCCCCAAGCAAGAACAGAATTATTAAGAAGAAAGAATGAAAAAGGAAGAGAATGCTCATGTTAGCAGAGTATTATTGGTAGCTCATGGGGTTTTATGCAGATATGTAACTACTCACTTCTTATTGACATGTAGGCCTAGAAAGTTTCCTCTAAGCATCAAGCAACACATTGCTATGACCTCTCATTATTCCTTTGTCCTTGTTTACTGAATTTTTTTTCTTTATAAGCTTTAGTTCAGTGTCATGTGTAACAAGCTCTTTTCTTTATTTATGCTTGACACATTATTCACTTTAGACACTTGGCTCACATGCCTTCTTCGAACATTGATGCCCAGTACCTCTTTGGGTTACTAAATGTCTTGTAGTTAGGTTGCTCTTGATGGTGGATTTTCAGTTGATAATCCCGGGTTAGTTAACCCAAGTTACCAAGTGTTGATGCACTCCAAAGAACTTAATAATCCAAGCAGATCCTAGTACAAAGACACCACAGGCAAATATTCTAAGGTTCAAGCTATTGGTGTCTAGCTTTATTTCTTCTTTCTTTTGTTCTTGCTGCTGCCATTTTTGGCTTTTCTCATTCTACTTTTTCTTTTCTTTTCAACCAAGGACTTTTATTTTTTTGAGATTCATAGACAGTGAACTACTTTCTACTTAAAAAAAGAACAGTCTATTCCTTTTATTCACTAAAAGTGAGTTACCACACAATCACACATACATGCCACCACTTACTATTATTTGACTTCTAGCTAGCAATGAACCATCTTACTTCATGTTTCAAACATTTCTTTTATTGAATTGAAAAGACTTAGGGGACAGAGCATGCATTAGTTAAGTGAAAGTAAACACACAAGCACACTTAGACTAGCATACTTATTTCAAGAGAGATAAACATAATGCAAAGATTACTAATAAAAATAACCACTAAAGATGCAAAGACTTCTTAAACAGACAATGATGCATGCTTCTTCTTTAGAGTGATGAACAAGGAGCAAGTCCACCTTTCATTTATCATGCTTTTTCTTCCTTCTTTCATTTGCTTGAGTGTTGGTGTTCCCTGTGTCCATGTCTGTTGTCTGTTGACCCCGCCAGAACCCAGCTCTATTCATCATCTCCTCTACTCTATCTTCAAGTCTCATAGCATTGCTTACTTCTATCTCACTTTTCCCCTTGAAGAACTCATCGAAAGTTGGAAATGCTGGATCCATGTTGTGCAGATGCTCTCCAATATAGTTCAATTTGATTTGACTATTTATGTTGTAGTCAGCTTGGACTTCATATCTTGCATCTTGAAGGGCTGTGAATTCCTTGAGAGCCCTGATATTTTCAGCTTGTATTTGTGCTTGATGTGCGGAAAACGATCCGACACAAAACTCACCGGCAAGTGTACCGGGTCGCATCAAGTAATAATAACTCACATGAGTGAGGTCGATCCCACAGGGATTGAAGGATTGAGCAATTTTAGTTGAGTGGTTGATTTAGTCAAGCGAATCAAGTATTGGTTGAGTGATTTGTGTTTAACAGGAAGTAAATAACAGTAAATGTAAAGGGGGAAGGGTAGAATTGCAGAAATTAAAAGAAACTGAAAGTAAAAGGACTGAATCTTAAAGAACAAGAACTTAAATGACTGAAACTTAAAGTGCAAGAAATGTAAATTGCAGTAACTTAAATTGCAAGGAATATAAATTGCTTGAATGTAAAAGGGATTTGAGGACAGGGATTTCAGAATTTAAGCAAGAGAATGTGAATTGCAACAATCAATAGAGCAGAAATTGAATTAGAAGCAATTAGAATTCAAACAGTAAGGAAATTAAGTGCAGCAAAGGTTCACAGAAGAACCAAAAGTAAATTGGGATCTCAGGACTCCAGAGACTAGGTAGCAAAGCCTAGATCTCAATTGCCTTCCCAGATCCAAGCTCACAAAGCAATTAACAGGAAATTGAAGAAGAAGCAGTAAAGGAAATTGAAATTGAATTCAATTGTGCAGAAAGGAATTAAAGAGATTTTGAATGGAGATTGAGACAGAATTTCCTCAATTCTTCACACCCAAAACTCAAAACAAGAAAAGTAAAAGTGCCCAAGCAAGAACGAGGAAGAAGAGAGATCAATTCTCCTCCCCAATTCTCTGAAATCTCAGTGAAGTCACCAAGAGAAGTTGCAAAATTCTAAGATCCCAAGAAAGTGCAAAATTCAAAAGTCAAGTAAAAAGTAAAATGTCAAAAGTCCTAATTACATCAAACTAACTCCTATTTATACACTTTCTATTCTTGGATCTTGGGATTTGGATGGGCTTTTGATTTGGTGAAGAAATGAATTAAGTTGGATTTTTAATTCAATTTTTGGCCTAAAATCAATTGCTTCCAGGAGGCTGCCCTGCCCTTGCGGAGGGCAGGGCAGGATTTGATGTATGCGGCCATGGTGCAGGCGTCGCGTGTGAGCTTGGTGCACAGGATGCTGCCCTGGGCAGAAAAAGTTGGTGCACCAGATTGGTGCCTTGGTGCGCTGCTGGTGCTGCCGAATGATGCCTTGGTGCGCCAGATTGGTGCGCTGGCCGTGCCACAACAAAATGCTGCCCTGCCCTCGCGGAGGGCAGGGCAGTGTTTCCAAACTGAAGTCCCGCGTTTGAGACACGGCTGAAACACACGCTACTTATTTTCCTTGGCTTTCTTGGCACCATAATCAAGCCTAGTTCCTTGCTTCTTCATTGTCCCGTGTTCGACTCTTGTGGCATGCATGGGTGAACTTTTTCCTTTGATTTATTTTCCATGAGGGCCCGATATTGCCCTTGTGGAGGGCAGGGCAAGGTTTTTCCTTCCTTTAATCCAAGGCACCATTTTGTGCTCTGCCCTTGTCGTGGGCAGGTGATGAGCGGATAATTTGTATACTTTTTGGCATTGTTTTTAGTATGTTTTTAGTATGATCTAGTTAGTTTTTATTATATTTTTATTAGTTTTTAGTTAAAATTCACTTTTCTGGACTTTACTATGAGTTTGTGGGTTTTTCTGTGATTTCAGGTATTTTCTGGCTGAAATTGAGGGACCTGAGCAAAAATCTGATCCAGAGACTCAAAAGGACTGCAGATGCTGTTGGATTCTGACCTCCCTGCACTCGAAGTGGATTTTCTGGAGCTACAGAAGCCCAATTGGCGCGCTCTCAACGGCGTTGGAAAGTAGACATCCTGGGCTTTCCAGCAATATATGATAGTCCATACTTTGCCCAAGATTTGATGGCCCAAACCGGCGTTCAAAGTCACCTCAAGAAATCCCAGCGTTAAACGCTGGAACTGACACCTAATTGGGAGTTAAACGCCCAAACTGGCACTAAAGCTGGCGTTTAACTCCAAGGAGAGTCTCTACACGAAATTTCTTCATTGCTCAGCCCAAGCACACACCAAGTGGGCCCGGAAGTGGATTTTTATGTCATTTACCCATCTATGTACTAGTTTTCTATAAGTAGGACCTTTTACTATTGTATTTGAAACACATCTTGGTAGCTATCTTTGGACATCTAGTTCTTAGATCATTTGAGGGCTGGCCTCACGGCCATGCCTAAACCTTGTTCTTATGTATTTTCAACGGTGGAGTTTCTACACACCATAGATTAAGGTGTGGAGCTCTGCTGTACCTCGAGTATTAATGCAATTACTATTGTTCTTCCATTCAATTCCGCTTGTTCTTTATCCAAGATATCACTTGTTCTTCAACATGATGAAGGTGATGATTGACGCCCATCACCATTCTCACCCATGAACAAGGTGACTGACAACCATTCTTGTTCTACAAGCATCTGAGGCTTAGTGAATGTCTCTTGGATTCTTCGGAATCTTCGTGGTATAGGCAGGACCTGATGGCAGCATTCAAGAGAATCCGGAAGGTCTAAACCTTGTCTGTGGTATTCTGAGTAGGATTCAATGATTGAATGACTGTGATGTGCTTCAAACCTGTAACCTACTGGGCGTTAGTGACAGACGCAAAAGAGTTATTCTATTCCGGTAGGGGAGGGAACCAAACCGGTGATTGGCAGCACTGTGACAGAGTGTGTGCATTAGCTTTCACTGCGCGGATGGGAGGTAGCTGCTGACAACAGTGAAACCTTACACGAGCTTGCCATGGAAAGGAGTAAGAAGGATTGGATGAAGACAGTAAGAAAGCAGAGAGACGGAAGGGAAGGCATCTTCATACGCTTGTCTGAAGCTCTCACACCAATGATATACATAAGTATCTCTATCTTTATCTTTATGTTATTTTCGTTCATCATCTATACCCATTTGAGTCTGCCTGACTGAGATTTACAAGGTGACCATAGCTTGCTTCATACCAACAATCTCCGTGGGATCGACCCTTACTCGCGTAAGGTTTATTACTTGGACGACCCAGTGCACTTGCTGGTTAGTTGTGCGAAGTTGTAGTGATCACAATTTCGTGCACCAAGTTTTTGGCGCCGTTGCCGGGGATTGTTCTTGTGTATGGACAACTGACGGTTCATCTTGTTGCTTAGATTAGGTATTATTTTTCTTCAGAGTTCTTAAGAATGAATTCTAGTGTTTCAAGGTGATGTTCTTATCATCACCAAAGCTGATTGATCATCATCAATTTAGCTCTTGAATGCAATGTCCTGCTGAAGCTTAGCCGGCCATGTCTAATTCCTTTAGACTAAAGCTTTAGACTAACATTGCATGATTCCTGGAATTCTCATTAAGAATTTTGATACCTTTATTTTCTTTTCCACTTAATTTTCGAAAAAGCCAAAAAAAAAAAAATTTACAAAATCAAAAAAAAAACCAAAAATATTTTTTGTTTGAGTCTAGAGTCTCATCTTAAGTTTGGTGTCAATTGCATGTTTCTGTTTTTCTTGCATTTTTCGAATTTATGCATGTGTCTTAATTAATCTTCAAGTTGTTCTTGATGATTTCCTTGTTTTGATCTTTGAATTCTATTGACTTGAGCATTTTGTTGTTTCTCATATGCATTCTCATCTTGTTAGTGTCAATAGTATACAAACTGCTAAGTTTGGTGTCTTGCATGCATTGTTATTTGATTTTAGTTGCATTTTTTATTATTCCTCATTATTAAAAATCCAAAAATATTTTTAATTTGTGTCTTTTCAAGTCAATAATACAGAGAATTGAAGATTCAGAACATACTGCAGAGGAATCACACAGAAAAAGCTGGGCATTCAAAAATGCCCAGTGAAGAAGACAGACTGGCGTTTAAACGCCAGCCAGGGTGCCTGGCTGGGCGTTTAACGCCCAAAAGGGTAGTAGTTTGGGCGTTAAACGCCAGAATGTGCACATTCTGGGCGTTTAACGCCAGGATGGTGCTAGGGGAAGATTTTGTTTTCAAAATCAATTTTTTTTAAGTTTTCAAAGTTTTTCAAAATCAAATCTTTTTCAAATCATATCTTTTCAATCAAATGTTTTCAAAATCAATTTCTTTCCTTTTTCAAAGATACTTACTAACAATTAATGATTTGATTGAACATTTTTTGCCTTGAGGAAGGTTTTATGTTTGAATCATATCTTTTCTTGTTAGGCAAGTCATTAATTTTTAAAATCAAATCTTTTTAAAATTGTTTTCAAATCATATCTTTTAAAACTGTTTTCAAATCATATCTTTTCAATCATATCTTTTTAAAACCATAATTTTTCAATCACATCTTTTTCAAAATAAGTTTTCAATCATATCTTTTTGATTTCTAATTTCAAATCTTTTTCAAAAATCACTTGATTCTTTTTCTATTCTTAGTTTTTGAGAATCAATTAGTGTTTTTCAAAATGTTTTCAAAATCTTTTACTTGAATTTTCGAAAATTACTTCCCTTCTTCTCACATCCTTCTACTTTTGGACTAACACTATCCCTTAATGCAAAATTCGAACTCCATCTTCTTTGATAAGTTCGAATTTTCTACTTCTGTCTTCTATTCCTCTTCTTCCTCTGACACCTCAAGGAATCTCTATACTGTGACATAGAGGATTCCATATTTTCTTGTTCTCTTCTTCTTCATATGAGCAGGAACAAAGACAAAGGCATTTTTGTTGAAGCTGACCCTGAACCTGAGAGGACCTTGAAGCGAAAGCTAAGAGAAGCTAAGGCTCAACTCTCTTTAGAGGACCTGACCGAATTCTTCAAAGAAGAAGAACACATGGCAGCCGAAAACAACAACAATGCCAACAATGCAAGGAAGGTGCTGGGTGACTTTACTGCACCTACTCCTGATTTCTATGGGAGAAGCATCTCTATCCCTGCCATTGGAGCAAACAACTTTGAGCTAAAGCCTCAATTAGTTTCTCTAATGCAACAGAATTGCAAGTTCCATGGACTTCCAATGGAAGATCCTCATCAGTTTTTAGCTGAGTTCTTGCAAATCTGTGACACAGTCAAGAGCTAATTGAAATGGTTGCAAATAACCAATTCATGTACACTTCTGAAAGGAATCCTGTGAACAATGGGACAAGTCAGAAGAAAGGAGTTCTTGAGATTGATACTCTGAATGCCATTTTGGCTCAGAATAAAATATTGACTCAACAAGTCAATTTGATTTCTCAAAGTCTGTCTGGAATGCAAAATGCACCAAGCAGTACTAAGGATGCTTCATCTAAAGAAGAAGCTTATGATCCTGAGAACCCTTCCATGGAAGAGGTGAATTACCTAGGAGAACCCTATGGAAACACCTATAATTCTGCATGGAGAAACCACCCAAAGTTTCATGAATGAAACAAGGTCCTCCATCAGAAATTTGGAAGGACAAGTGGGACAGCTGAGCAAGAAAATTACTGAACTCCCTCCTAGTACTCTCCCAAGTAATACAGAAGAAAATCCAAAAGGAGAGTGCATAGCCATAACCATGGCCGAATGTAGAGAGGAAAGAGAGGAGGAGGACGCCACTGAGGAAGACCTCAGTGGGCGTGTAACAATCTCCTCTGGGTTCCAATGGGAATCTGAGGCTCAAAATGAGACCATAGAGATTCCATTGGACTTACCTCTGCCATTCATGAGCTCTGATGAGTATTCTTCCTCTGAAGAGGATGAGTATGTCACTGAAGAGCAAGTTGCTAAATACCTTGAAGCAATCATGAAGCTAAATAACAAGTTATTTGGAAATGAGACTTGGGAGGATGAACCACCTTTGCTCACCAAAGAACTGGATGACTTGTCTAGGCAGAAACTGCCTCAAAAGAGGCAGGATCCTGGGAAGTTTTCTATACCTTGTACCATAGGCACCATGACCTTCAAGAAGGCCTTGTGTGACTTAGGGTCAAGTGTAAACCTCATGCCCCTCTCTGTAATGGAGAAATTAGGGATCTTTGAGGTGCAAGCTGCAAGAATCTCATTAGAGATGGCAGACAATTCAAGAAAACAAGCTCATGGACTTGTAGAGAATGTTTTGGTGAAGATTGAAGACCATTACATCCCTACTGATTTCATAGTCCTAGAGACTGGGAAGTGCATGGATGAATCCATCATCCTTGGCAGACCCTTCCTAGCCACAGCAAAGGCTGTGATTGATGTTGATAGAGGAGAGTTGATCATTCAAGTGAATGAAGAATCCTTGGTGTTTAAGGCCCAAGGACATCCCTCTATCATCATGGAGAGGAAGCATGAAGAGCTTCTCTCAAAACAGAGCCAAGCAGAGCCCCCACAGTCAAACTCTAAGTTTGGTGTTGGGAGGCCACAACCAAACTCTAAGTTTGGTGTTGAACCCCCACATTCAAACTCTAAGTTTGGTGTTGGGAGGTTCCAACATGGTTCTGAGTATTTCTGAGGCTCCATGAGAGTCCTCTGTCAAGTTAATGACATTAAAGAAGCGCTTGTTGGGAGGCAACCCAATGTTTTATAGTTAACTATTTTCTTTTGTTATTTTATCTTTTTTGTAGGTTGATGATCATAAGAAGTCACAAAATCCATTGAAAAAGCAAAAACAGGATGAAAAACAGGAAGAAAAACAGCACACCCTGGAGGAAGAAGCTGCTGGCGTTTAAACGCCAGTAAGCCTAGCAGTTGGGCGTTTAACGCCCAGTCTGGCACCATTCTGGGCGTTTAACGCCAGAAAGGGGCACCAGACTGGCGTTAAACGCCAGAAAAGGGCTACAACCTGGCGTTAAACGCCAGGAATGGGCACCAGCCCGGCGTTTAACGCCAGAAATGGCTCAAAACGTGGATTTTGATGCCATTTGGTGCAGGGATGACTTTTCCTTGACACCTCAGGATCTGTGGACCCCACAGGATCCCCACCAACCCCACCACTCTCTCTTTCTTCTTCACCCATTCACCAATCACCTCAATACCTCTTCACCATAAACCCTTCTTCACCCCTTCATCTTCACACAACCTCAACACCACTTCTCCCCCTCCTTGGCCGCACACAAAGCCATTTTCCTCTCCTCTATTTCTTCTTCTTCTACTCTCTTCTTTCTTCTTTTGCTCGAGGACGAGCAAACCTTTTAAGTTTGGTGTGGTAAAAGCATTGCTTTTTGTTTTTCCATAACCATTTATGGCATCCAAAGCCGGTTCAACTGAGAAGGCATGACCTCAAGCCCATCACTAAGAAGAAGATGGAGCAAACAAGAGACCCCTCTCATCAAGAAATCCCTGAGATACCTCAAGGGATGCACTTTCCTCCACAAGACTACTGGGAGCAAATTAACACCTCCCTAGGAAAATTAAGTTCTAACATGGGACAACTAAGGGTGGAGCACCAAGAACATGCCATCCTCCTCCATGAAATTGGAGAAGATCAAAGGATCATGAGAGAGGAGCAACAAAGACAAGGAAGAGACATTGAGGAGCTCAAGCACTCCATAAGATCTTCAAGAGAAAGAAAGAGCCGCCATCACTAAGGTGGACCCGTTCTTTAATCTCCTTGTTCTTTATTTTTTTGTTTTTCAAATTTTAGTGCTTTATGTTTATCCATGTTTGTGTCTTATGATCATTAGTGTCTTAGTGTCTATGCCTTAAAGCTATGAATATGAATCCATCACCTTTCTTAAATGAAAACTGTTTTTATCACAAAAGAACAAGAAGTACAGGATTTCAAATTCATCTTTAAAACTAGCTTAATTAGTTTGATGTGGTGGCAACACTTTTGTTTTCTGAATGTATGCTTGAACAGTGCATATGTCTTTTGAATTTGTGGTTCATGAATGTTAAAGTTGTTGGCTCTTGAAAGAATGATGAAAAAGGAGACATGTTACTGAGGATCTGAAAAATCATAAAAATGATTCTTGAAGCAAGAAAAAGCAGTGAATACAAAACAAAAAAAAAAAAAGAAGGAGAAAAACGAAAAAAAAAAGGGAGAAAAAGAAAAAGAAAGAAAAAGAAAGAAATAAAGTTGTGATCCAAGGCAATAAGAGTGTGCTTAAGAACCCTGGACACCTCTAATTGGGGACTCTAGCAAAGCTGAGTCACAATCTGAAAAGGTTCACCCAATTATGTGTCTGTGGCATGTATGTATCCGGTGGTAATACTGGAAGACAGAGTGCTTTGGGCCACGGCCAAGACTCATAAAGTAGCTGTGTTCAAGAATCATCATACTTAACTAGGAGAATCAATAACACTATCTAGATTCTGAGTTCCTAAAGAAGCCAATCATTCTGAATTTCAGAGGATAGAGTGAGATGCCAAAACTGTTTGGAGGCAAAAAGCTACTAGTCCCGCTCATCTAATTTGGAGCTATGTTTCATTGATAATTTGGAGTCTATAGTATATTCTCTTCTTTTTATCTTATTTGATTTTCAGTTGCTTGGGGACAAGCAACAATTTAAGTTTGGTGTTGTGATGAGCGGATAATTTGTATACTTTTTGGCATTGTTTTTAGTATGTTTTTAGTATGATCTAGTTAGTTTTTATTATATTTTTATTAGTTTTTAGTTAAAATTCACTTTTCTGGACTTTACTATGAGTTTGTGGGTTTTTCTGTGATTTCAGGTATTTTCTGGCTGAAATTGAGGGACCTGAGCAAAAATCTGATCCAGAGACTGAAAAGGACTGCAGATGCTGTTGGATTCTGACCTCCCTGCACTCGAAGTGGATTTTCTGGAGCTACAGAAGCCCAATTGGCGCGCTCTCAACGGCGTTGGAAAGTAGACATCCTGGGCTTTCCAGCAATATATGATAGTCCATACTTTGCCCAAGATTTGATGGCCCAAACCGGCGTTCAAAGTCACCTCAAGAAATCCCAGCGTTAAACGCTGGAACTGGCACCTAATTGGGAGTTAAACGCCCAAACTGGCACTAAAGCTGGCGTTTAACTCCAAGGAGAGTCTCTACACGAAATTTCTTCATTGCTCAGCCCAAGCACACACCAAGTGGGCCCGGAAGTGGATTTTTATGTCATTTACCCATCTATGTACTAGTTTTCTATAAGTAGGACCTTTTACTATTGTATTTGAAACACATCTTGGTAGCTATCTTTGGACATCTAGTTCTTAGATCATTTGAGGGCTGGCCTCACGGCCATGCCTAAACCTTGTTCTTATGTATTTTCAACGGTGGAGTTTCTACACACCATAGATTAAGGTGTGGAGCTCTGCTGTACCTCGAGTATTAATGCAATTACTATTGTTCTTCCATTCAATTCCGCTTGTTCTTTATCCAAGATATCACTTGTTCTTCAACATGATGAAGGTGATGATTGACGCCCATCACCATTCTCACCCATGAACAAGGTGACTGACAACCATTCTTGTTCTACAAGCATCTGAGGCTTAGTGAATGTCTCTTGGATTCTTCGGAATCTTCGTGGTATAGGCAGGACCTGATGGCAGCATTCAAGAGAATCCGGAAGGTCTAAACCTTGTCTGTGGTATTCTGAGTAGGATTCAATGATTGAATGACTGTGATGTGCTTCAAACCTGTAACCTACTGGGCGTTAGTGACAGACGCAAAAGAGTTATTCTATTCCGGTAGGGGAGGGAACCAAACCGGTGATTGGCAGCACTGTGACAAAGTGTGTGCATTAGCTTTCACTGCGCGGATGGGAGGTAGCTGCTGACAACAGTGAAACCTTACACGAGCTTGCCATGGAAAGGAGTAAGAAGGATTGGATGAAGACAGTAAGAAAGCAGAGAGACGGAAGGGAAGGCATCTTCATACGCTTGTCTGAAGCTCTCACACCAATGATATACATAAGTATCTCTATCTTTATCTTTATGTTATTTTCGTTCATCATCTATACCCATTTGAGTCTGCCTGACTGAGATTTACAAGGTGACCATAGCTTGCTTCATACCAACAATCTCCGTGGGATCGACCCTTACTCGCGTAAGGTTTATTACTTGGACGACCCAGTGCACTTGCTGGTTAGTTGTGCGAAGTTGTAGTGATCACAATTTCGTGCACCAGCAGGGCAGAGTTGCCTAGCAAGCTTTGTTCCCTTATGTTGCCCTCCTAGAGGGCAGTGTGCCCTTGTGGAGGGCAACGCTTGTCTTCCTCCTTTTATGCGCCACACTTCTTCTCTCTTGGGCCACATTTTCTTAGGCCACGCTTTTCTCTTTTCTTCTTTTCTTCACCTACAATAAACCAAAACAACCACTCCAAGTATCACTAAATTCACAAGGCTTATAAATCAATTAAAAATCAATTAAATTTAGCTTAAACCTCATAAGTTAACATTAATTTCATGGTGGTTGTTTGATTTAAAGAAGTTATGCATTTTCACTCCAAATCAATTACTTAGGATGCAAGAAAGTGCATAAAGACTAACAAAACAAGTAAAATTAGCTTGAAAAATGGGTATATGATGACTTGTCATCACAACACCAAACTTAAATCTTGCTTGTCCCCAAGCAAGCATCAAAACTAAGAGAAATTGAAATGAACAAGAAAAGAACACATATCCTTATTAGGCATATAGCAGAACTTGATTTTTGGGGTCTTCATGCAGACAATGATAACTCAAGTTATTGTTTGCTGTTACATAGTATACATTTTTCATCAAAGGTTTGCTAAACTTGCTGTTATAAGACTTACTCTTTAATCACTCCCTTGCTAACTTTTCTTTCTTATAATGCTTAACAAGCTTATTCTTTTGGAGGTTTGGTGTCTAATGTTGCAGTAATAGCCTTTGGCTTTATTTGTTTCTTTCTTTTACTCAACATCTTTCCACCACAGACACATGGCTCACTAATTCTTCCTAGGATCATTGATGCCCAGCATCTCTTTGGATAACTAAATGTTTTGTAGCTAAGTTGCTCTTTATTGTGGACTTTCAATTGGCCATCCCAAATCAGTTGATCTAAGTGACCGGGTTTTAAAATACCCCTTAGAATTTACTCATCCAAGCATATCTTAGTACAAGAACACCACAGGCATATGTCCTAGGGTCCAAGCTATTGGTGTCCAACCTTTATTTTTTTGCTTTTCTTGCCACTTTGGCTTTTTCTTCTCCCTTTTCTTTCTATTTTTGTTCTCAAGGGCTTATTGATAAGGGTCTTTATAACAGCAAGCTAACTCACACTTTAATGAGAATGATATTATGCAACAATTATTTCATGAGTTATGCATTAAATCAAACATATATACCACCATTAACTTCCATTCTACTTATGCAACATTGGAAATTTCACTTTTCAATTCAAACCAAATCTCTTTTATTCAAGCATATGGGAAACAAAACAAAATTAAAGCTAAGTGATGAATGACAAGCATTATGCAGATTTAGCATAATCAAACAATTTCACTTGCAACTAATTAAACACTTTAGCAGGATATATAATGGTTCCTATGTTCAAAATAATACACAGCAGCAAGGATCAAGTTTAGATACAACCTTTGAAGTTGCAGCCCTTTGATTTTTCCTTCTACTGTGTTTTCTTTGAGTTAAGATGCACAATATCTTCAATTGTTGACTCATGTCCAGCATAATTCTCAAAGTTGCTTGCATCTCAAGCCTTTAATTGCATGGTTAGTATGCATAAATTGAGTGTGGCTCTTGGATTTATTTAGGTGTGTGAACACCAAACTTAATTGTTTGCCACTGTCTCAGATGCAACAAGTTAACCATATTTGAAACCCTGTGTCCTTGCTAAAGGTTATGGAATCAAAGCTAGAAAGTAGTTAAATAGTTGAATAATTTGTCTGATTGCTTGGAGCTAGCATTATGCAAGAAGTGAAAATGTGCTTTTAAGTGAGATTTTTGGTGGAACACCAAACTTAGAATCCTTCATTCTCCCTTAAATTATTTTGGTGTGCAACACCAAACTTAGCTCCTTGCAATGCATACCAATTATTCAACATTTTTATTGAAAAAGCTATGAAAATAAAACTACCTCAGGTTGGGTTGCCTCCCAACAAGCGCTCTTTTATTGTCATTAGCTTGACATCTTCTGTTCTGCTGATCATGGAGGTTGAAAATCACAGTGCCTTAGCTTGTCTTTCTTCACTGTGAACTTCCTTCCGGTTTCCTCTTTGATGGCCTCTATAAATTCTTGTGGAAGGATCTTAGTCACAATGTAGTGATCAGACAACAGTGGGGACACCTTCATGGTTTGAATATTGATCATCACTCTATCCCCTAGTGAAAATTTTCCAGTGGGGATTTTCTGCTTTTCTTTAGTTCTATCCTCTGTCTCTCCTTGAAAGAATTCCTTGTTGTGTTTTTCTTGGCTGGTACTTCCTTTGTCCAGTATTTTCTCATTGTCCTCTATGATCCTCTTCCATCCTTCCTTCTTTGTAGCATCTTCGTTGTTGGTTGGTTTGTCTTCAATGGTTTTGAGGAAAGTATTTGGTTTCTTCTCACCCATTTCTGCGAAGTACTTCACCAGTTGAGCTATCTGCTCCTCAATTCCTCTGATTAACATCTCTTGGTTCCTTGTTGTTTCCTCTTGGTGTTTCATCATTCTCTCTATTAGGATCTCCAAGTCTGTGATTCTCTGAGAGTCTTGTGAGATTGGTTGGTTATGAGATGTTAAAGGTTGGAAGAGTGGGTGTGGTGGTGGCATGTAGTGGTTGTTATTGCTGTAATGGTATTTTTGCTGGTTTGAGAAATTGGGGTTGTTGTAATTGAAGTTCCTTGATTCGTGATTTTGGTTTTCAGTCTTTCTCCAGTTGGAGTGAGTCTGGCAGTGTGTGTTCTGTGAGTATTGGCTTTGATTGGTATTGGTGGATAAGTGATGTTGGTTGTTTGTGGTCATGGATTTGCCCTGGTTGAAACTTCTTTGTTCTTGATATCAGGCCTCCCCCATTCTTAGATAGGAATGAGGTCTCCATGGTGGAAATTTGGCATTCACTACAGTGGACTGCAGGCCATCAACTTTTCCATCCCTCAGCCCCATGTGTTGCTGTGTTTGATTGTTCAGGTTCGTGGATGCCTTCATTCCTTCAAGTTTCATTACTTCTTTTTCCGAAATTGCATTCTGTGGTTTCTCGCATGAGTGTTGGTTGGTGACTCCTTTGTCATTGAAATTTGCAATTCCTTGGGTAGTTGTTGTTGCTTTGAGTAGGCCATCTGAGAAGTAATCCACTACTTTTCGTGTTTCTGGGGTTAGTCCTTCATAAAAAGCTCGGAAGCCCACCTTATCAGTTGCTTTCTTGTATCTTTCCCAAGCCTTGAAAAGTGGTTCTTCCTCCCCTTGTGTGAATAGATGTTCCTCCTCTTTCAGCTGGGTGATCTGTCTAGATGAGGTGAATTTGGCCAGAAATTTGGTAACCAAATCATCCCAACTAGTGATACTTCCTTGGGGAAAAGTTTCAAACTATTGTGCAGCTTCACCCTTTAATGAGAAGGGGAATAACAGGATCTTATAAGTGTCATGATCTGAACCATCGGTTTTGACCGTATTACAAGTCTTCAGAAAAGTGGATATGTGCTGCTGAGGATCTTCCGATGGATTTCCATCATAAGAACAATTGTTCTTGATGAGTGTAATAAGTGGTGGCTTCATGTCATGATACCCTTTGTCTGTAGAAACTCGATTTCCTGTGGTACGCAAACAATCAGGATGACCAAACAACAGAACGTTTGAGAATTGAGTGCAGTTAATTGAGATAAATTGTTAGTGAGTTAATAGAGGCAATTTCTCAAACAGTTAGTATGTTAGAGAGACAGGAAAGAAAAAGTGCTTAATCTAGACCTCCACTTCACTTAATCATTGTCAATCTATTTCAATCCCCGGCAACGGCGCCAAAAACTTGATGTGCGGAAAATGATCCAACACAAAACTCACCGGCAAGTGTACCGGGTCGCATCAAGTAATAATAACTCACATGAGTGAGGTCGATCCCACAGGGATTGAAGGATTGAGCAATTTTAGTTTAGTGGTTGATTTAGTCAAGCGAATCAAGTATTGGTTGAGTGATTTGTGTTTAACAGGAAGTAAATAACAATAAATGTAAAGGGGGAAGGGTTGAATTGCAGAAATTAAAAGAAACTGAAAGTAAAAGGACTGAATCTTAAAGAACAAGAAATTAAATGACTGAAACTTAAAGTGCAAGAAATGTAAATTGCAGTAACTTAAATTGCAAGGAATATAAATTGCTTGAATGTAAAAGGGATTTGAGGACAGGGATTTTAGAATTTAAGCAAGAGAATGTGAATTGCAACAATCAATAGAGCAGAAATTGAATTAGAAGCAATTAGAATTCAAACAGTAAGGAAATTAAGTGCAGCAAAGGTTCACAGAAGAACCAAAAGTAAATTGGGATCTCAAGACTCCAGAGACTAGGTAGCAAAGCCTAGATCTCAATTGCCTTCCCAGATCCAAGCTCACAAAGCAATTAACAGGAAATTGAAGAAGAAGCAGTAAAGGAAATTGAAATTGAATTCAATTGTGCAGAAAGGAATTAAAGAGATTTTGAATGGAGATTGAGACAGAATTTCCTCAATTCTTCACACCCAAAACTCAAAACAAGAAAAGTAAAAGTGCCCAAGCAAGAACGAGGAAGAAGAGAGATCAATTCTCCTCCCCAATTCTCTGAAATCTCAGTGAAATCACCAAGAGAAGTTGCAAAATTCTAAGCTCCCAAGAAAGTGCAAAATTTAAAAGTCAAGTAAAAAGTAAAATGTCAAAAGTCCTAATTACATCAAACTAACTCCTATTTATACACTTTCTATTCTTGGATCTTGGGATTTAGATGGGCTTTTGATTTGGTGAAGAAATGAATTAAATTGGATTTTTAATTCAATTTTAGGCCCAAAATCAATTGCTTCCAGGAGGCTGCCCTGCCCTTGCGGAGGGCATGGCAGGATTTGATGTATGCGGCCATGGTGCAGGCGTGGCGTGTGAGCTTGGTGCGCAAGATGCTGCCCTGCCCTCGCGGAGGGCAGGGCAGAAAAAGTTGGTGCGCCAGATTGGTGCCTTGGTGCGCTGCTGGTGCTGCCGAATGATGCCTTGGTGCGCCAGATTGGTGCGCTGGCCGTGCCACAACAAAATGCTGCCCTGCCCTCGCGGAGGGCAGGGCAGTGTTTCCAAACTGAAGTCCCGCGTTCGAGACACGGCTGAAACACACGCTACTTATTTTCCTTGGCTTTCTTGGCACCATAATCAAGCCTAGTTCCTTGCTTCTTCATTGTCCCGTGTTCGACTCTTGTGGCATGCATGGGTGAACTTTTTTCTTTGATTTATTTTCCATGAGGGCCCGATACTGCCCTTGTGGAGGGTAGGGCAAGGTTTTTCCTTCCTTTAATCCAAGGCACCATTTTGTGCTCTGCCCTTGTCGTGGGCAGGGCAGAGTTGCCTAGCAAGCTTTGTTCCCTTATGTTGCCCTCCTAGAGGGCAGTGTGCCCTTGTGGAGGGCAATGCTTGCCTTCCTCCTTTTATGCGCCACACTTCTTCTCTCTTGGGCCACATTTTCTTAGGCCACGCTTTTCTCTTTTCTTCTTTTCTTCACCTACAATAAACCAAAACAACCACTCCAAGTATCACTAAATTCACAAGGCTTATAAATCAATTAAAAATCAATTAAATTTAGCTTAAACCTCATGAGTTAACATTAATTTCATGGTGGTTGTTTGATTTAAAGAAGTTATGCATTTTCACTCCAAATCAATTACTTAGGATGCAAGAAAGTGCATAAAGACTAACAAAACAAGTAAAATTAGCTTGAAAAATGGGTATATGATGACTTGTCATCAGTGCTAACTTCCCAAATGATTCGTGAGATTGAAAAGGATGCTCTTCTTGCATCACGAGGAATTTTGACTCAAACTCACTTTGTTGGTTCATCATTTTCAGTTGCCATTCCTCTTGCTCTTGTTGGTGTTTCATGTATTGTGAATGGTATTCCTCTTGCCTTTGTTGAATTCTTATGTACTGTTGTGAAAATCTTCCAATTCCTTCCTACATCTGAGTCATATCCAGATTGTTATGTGGTTGAATGTGTTGCTGTTCCTCTTCCTCTTATGACTCTTCTTCCTCTTGTGACTCTTCTTCCTCCATTGGTTCATCTCTTTGCCTTCTTCTTTGTGGTCTTCGGCTCTGCTGTGCTTCAGTAACAATCATCATTCTTTCAATGGTTATAGGCATGCCCGGATTCACCCATATTGGGTTTGCATCCTCCATTGGCACTTTGGCTTTCATGCATAAACGCATAATGGTGCTTGGGTAGTGTAGCCACCCTTCGGCCGAATTCTTCTCTGCAATCCTTTGAATGTCACTTGCAATGATCTCATGAACCTTCACTTCTCCTCCCATTATTATACAATATAACATGATAGCTCTCTTCTTATTGACCTTCGAGTTGTTCACTGTGCCTAAGATTGATCTCTTCAATAGCTCATACCAACCTTTTGCTTCAGGGGTGAGATCTCCTCTTCTCAAGTACTTGTACTTGTTTTTAGTAGTTCCTACCCACTCCGTGTTGACCACACATATTTCACTGGCAATCTCATCATAGTCTTGCTCTTCATTTAGCCTTTGATGGTATCCTGGCTCATCAAAATGGGCTACCCTCAGCTTCAACACTTTCATGATAGTATTTGGGCTAAAATCTACTTCAGTCCCCCGTACATAACTCTTGTAAGTTGGAGCTTGATTCATCTCAATCCTTGGGGTATTAGCATAGAATTCCCATATGATGTTCGAATTGATCCTGGTAATTGGTGAAGTGAGCTCTTCCCACCTCCTCTTTCTAATCTTGGCTTTCATTTCTTGGCACTCTTCGTCCGGTAATAGAAGTGGAACTTCCGGATATATCTTTTTATCTCTCATCCATCCCCATTGTGTTTGATGGTACCATGTTCTGAATTTCCACTGATCAAACTCAGGGGTGCTTTCTTCAACCATGGGTTCCTTTCCTCTCCTTCGTTTGGTTCTTGAGGAAGAGGCCATGCTTGATCTTTTTGAGGTTAAGGTTGTATGCGGAAGGTTCAGGGTTTTGGTATGCTTTTAGAAGAAGAGATTTGTGAGTCTGAGATTATATGATTAGTAATGATGAAGGGAATGGAGTTTGAATGGTTGGAAAGTAAGGAGTGTATGACTTCTTCGTTCATGTGCATGGTTTGAGGGTGGTGCTTTATAATAACTTATTTGAACAATGGAGGGTTGGAATGCAATTGGACATCTTGCAAATCAAAGGTGTGCATGCAAAGTTGAATAAGGACAAAGATTGCCTCCTTAATGGTTTTCAACGTTCTCTTTCCAAGGGTGTGCAGAATCACCCCTTGAAGCATGTGATGCATATTTGTCTTCATTCTATACCCCTCCTTGTCTTATCCCTTTCATTGAATATTCCTTTGACCACCTAACCATCATCACAAGACAACAAATATAACTATGTTTAAGTAATGGCAAGAGAGTTTCTAAAAAAAATGTATGTAAACTATCATTCCTTATGCTCAATTAAACGTGACTTCTTTATGCATGGCCAGGGATGACACCAAACTTAATGTTTGGTCATATGGTCCAAAATATCACTTCCTCAAACCATTGTTTTTTTGAAGTTCCTACTTTATTTTTGGTTAAATCTTCATAAGGAATGCTTTATTAAATTTCCTTCTAACAATTATAACCATTGTTAGACCTCCATGATATTCAAAACTTAAAAGGCCATTGACTTTCATGACTTGTTCCCACAATTTATTTAGTGTGCCCCGTGGGCACACCAAACTTAGAATTCAATCATATGCCCTCCAATGTCATGAATAGTTGTCAATTTTGTCCAAAAAGAGTTGAATTCATATTGGTGCAACAATTATTATTCATATTGAAATATTAAAGACAAGAAAATTAAATCATGGGTTACCTCCCATGGAGCGCTCGTTTATTGTCACTAACTTGACATTGATCCTTTTAGGGTGGTTGATGGTTGAAATGTCGCAGCTTATCCCCCCTCACTGTGAGCCTTCTTTGTGTGCCTTGGTGCTCAATTTCAACGTGCTCAAGAGAGAGTACTTGGTTAACAGTGTAGTGATCTTTTGTTCCCAGCTATTGATATACTAATTGCACCTTGTCACCTTTGGAGAATCCTTCAGTTGGGGTTCTTTTATTCCTCCACCCTTTGTTAGCCTTCTTCTTATTTTTCTTCCTTTTTCTTGTTAACCTTTCTTCCTTGACAGTAGCTTTAGTTGTGGCACTTTCCTTCTTGTTTATCTTCCAAATTTATTTTTGAGTACCTTCTTTTCCTTGCATATGTTCATTCTTCTGCTTTACTGTATTGTTGATTGCTTGCCTTGGGAAACAGTCATTGATTACTTGGCTTCTTTCTTCAGAATTTTATTATTCTGGAAACACTTTCAGAGTAATGCTTTCCTCATGCATCCTGAGAGTTAGTTCTCCTTGCTCTACATCTATGATGGCTCTGGCAGTAGCTAAAAATGGCCTTCCCAAGATAATCGAATTGTTTCCTTCTTCTTCTGTTTCCAAGATTACAAAATCTGCAGGATAAATGAACTTGTCAACCTTAACTAAAAGGTTTTCGATCACTCCTTTGGGATGTACTACTGACTGGTCCACCAATTTCAATGACATCTGTATTGGTTTCACCTTCTCTATGCCAAGCTTTTTCACTAAAGAGGATGGAATCAGATTTATGCTTGCTCCTAAATCCCACATCCCCTTGTTGATAAATAGACTTCCAATGGTGCAAGGTAGGAAGAAACTTCCTGGATCTTCCAAGTTGGGAGGGAGTCCTTTTCTGATGAGTGCACTACATTCTTCAGTGAGAAGTACAGTCTCCTTCTCTAGCCAGCTTCTTTTCTTGTTGATGAGTTCCTTCAAGAACTTGGCATATAAGGGCATCTGCTCCAATGCCTCAGCTAGGGGAATGTTGATTTCTAGCTTCTTGAAAGTTTCCAGGAATTTGCAAAAGTGTTGATCTTTGGTTTCTTTATTGAACCTCTGTGGATATGGCAGCAGAGGAATGAAGGCTTTCTCCTTTTTCTGTGCTTCTTCCTCTCCCTCATGTATATTGATTGGCTGGTCTTCTTTTCTTTTGGGGTTCTCTGTGTTCTTGTTTGGCACCATATTTTGATCATTGGCTTCCTCTGTATCTGTTGGCTTTTTGCTGCTCTCTACTTGTTTCCTTGTAGTGTCATTGTTGCTCATCAATGTTCTCCCACTTCTTAACTGTACAGCCTTACACTCTTCCTTAGGATTTGGAATTGTGTCACTTGGTAGTGAACTTGATGGTCTCTCTGTTGCAAAGTGTTTAGAGAGCTGGCCTATTTGTCTTTCCATGTTCTTGATGGAAGCTTCTTGATTCTTGGCCGTCATTTCTTGGTGTTTCCATATTTTGTCTATCAAGGTTTCCAGGTTAGTGATTCTTTGAGATTTTGGGGATGCTTGTGGTTGGTTGTGAGATGTGGGTGGTGGATGATAGGTATTTTGGTTGATGGGTTGGTTATGGGTTGGATAATGGTTAGAGTTGGGGTAAGTATTTTGTGATTTTCTGAATGAATTTTGGTTGTTGTTTTGCTGGTTGTTCTTTGGGTTATTTTGGGTTGGGTTTCTTTGCCATGGCTGTTGGCCTTGGTTATGGTTATCTCCCCATCTAAGGTTGGGGTGATTCTTCCAGGAAGGATTGTAGGTATCACCATAAACTTCATTCTGTCCAGAGTTTTGGTTATGCATGTACTGCACTTGCTCCTGTTGTTGCTCTTTTTGGCTTTCTTCATTCTGCACCCATACAGTTGATGGTTGGCTTGTGTTCACAGTTGCTACTTGATGACTGTCAATCCTTTTGGCCATTTGTTCAAACTGTTGTTGAATTTATTGTTGCATTATCTTGTTTTGAGCCAAAATGGAGTCCACTCCTTCCAGTTCTAGTACCCCCTTTCTCTGTGATGGTTGGCGGGTTCTTTGATGAGCAAAGAAGTATTGATTGTTGGCCACCATGTCCACAAGATTCTGGGCTTCTTCAGCAGTTTTCATCAGTTGTAATGAACCTCCAGCAGAGTGATCTAATGCCTCTTGAGATTTCAATGTCAAGCCTTCATAGAAATTCTGCAGCACATCCCATTCATTGAACATCTCTGGGGGACACTTTCTGATTAAGGCTTTGTACCTCTCCCATGCTTCATATAAGGATTCGGCATCTAATTGTGTGAATGTCTGCACCTCAGTTTTCAGCCTGATGATCCTTTGGGGTGGGTAGAATTTGGCTAGAAATTTAGTCACCAAATCATCCGAACTAGTGATACTTCCTTGGGGAAAAGTTTCAAGCCATTGTGCAGCCTTGTCCCTCAATGAGAATAGGAACAACAGAAGCTTGTAAGTTTCAGGATTCACGCCATTGGATTTGACAGTGTCACAAATCCTTAAGAAGGTAGATAAATGCTGGTTAGGATCTTCCAATGGGCTGCCTCCATAGGAACAATTGTTCTGGACAAGTGTAATGAGTTGTGGTTTTAGCTCAAAGTTGTTTGCATTGACATTGGGAGTGAGAATGCTACTCCCACAGTGTCTTGGATTTGCAAATGTGTAAGAAGCTAGGACTCTTCTTTGAGGGGGGTTATTGTTGGCTACTCCCCCTGTTGCATTCAGATTTGAGTGGTTCCCTTCCATCTCGTGGTACTCTTCTTCCTCAGAGACTTCTTCTTCTCCAACAACACTTTTTCCTCTAGCTTCTCTTCTCAACCTCCTGAGAGTTCGTTGGTCTTGCTCAGAGAAGTGAGGAGTCTCTCCTCTTACCTGTGTCATACACTCAACCACAAAGAACAAACAGCAGCACTCTTGAAAGTTGAGTGAAATTAGTTGAGACAAAGTCTCAAACAGTTAGTGGGTTAATCAAAATTAAAGAAAAAGTGCTTGATCTAAACTACCACCTCACTTAATCATTGTCAATCTATTCAATCCCCGGCAATGGCGCAAAAAACTTGATGTGCGGAAAACGATCCGACACAAAACTCACCGGCAAGTGCACCGGGGCGCATAAAGTAATAAAACTCACGGGAGTGAGGTTGATCCCACAAGGATTGAAGGATGGTGCAACTTTAGTTTAGTGGTTGAATTAGTCAAGCAAATAAGTGTTGATTGTGTGAAATTGTATTGACAGGAATTAAATTGCATAGAATGTAAAGGGGAGTGGGTGATCTGCAGGAAATTAAAGGGAACAAAAAGAAAAAGAGCTAAATCTTAAAGTGCAAGTAATGTAAATTGCAGAAACTTAAAGTGCAAGAAATATAAATGACTTGAAAAATAAAAGGGGAATGGGAATTGGATCTGCAGGAATTAAACAAGGAAAATCAAAACTCAACAGAATGAAAAGTAGTTGATGGAATTAGTTGAACCGGATCTCAAACTAAAAGGAAAATAAGCTTGGTGTAGTAATTAAACAAGGAAATTAAAATGGAAACCAATAGATCTCAGGACCCAAGAGACTAGATAACTAAGTCTAGATCTCAATGCCTTCCTAGATCTAAATTCAGAGAGCAAATGCAAAATTAAAGAAGAGAGCAATGTAGAAATGTAAATCCAAGTTCAATTTCCAGAAGTTGCAGTAAGAAAAACAGAGAGATCTCAAGGTGAGATTGAGACAGAATTTCCTCAATTCTTCAACACCCAAGACTCAAGACAAGTGTAAATGAAATTGAAAACAAGAAAACTAAAAGGAAGAGAATTCAATTCTCCTTCCCCAAGACTCAGAATCTCAAAATAGCTCAAAACCCAAAAGCTCTCGATTGTGAATACTATGAAAATTCTCAAAGAAAACTCTAAAAAGAAAGCTCTCTTAAAACTTTAAATCCTCAGCTATTTATACACTTTCTTCAAATGATCATTAAGCCTTGAATTGGGCCTTTAGTCTTGATGGAATTGGGTTGACAATAGCCTCTGTTGATTGCTCTTGGTGTTGGGAAGAAATCTACTTGTGAACCGGGCCATTAACCCTTCACGTTTGAGTCAACGTTTGAGGCAAACGTTGACTCAAACGTCCCTTGTTGGAGCATTATGTAGATGGTCTTCTTGCTGTCATCCACGTTTGAGCCAACGTTTGAGGTCAAACGTGAGCTCAAACGTGGGTCTTCCCAGGCTCCCTTTTTGGCCAACGTTTGGCCCAACGTTTGAGGCAAACGTTGGCGCAAACGTGGCTCAACTAAACCATCAATCAGCGTGCTTTGCCATGCTCTTCCTTGCCAAAATGTAGCCAACGTTTGACCTTACGTTTGAGGCAAACGTTGGCTCAAACGTTGCTGTGCCCAGGAGTGCTATTTCTCTTTTTTTTGGCGCCAACATTTGACCTCACGTTTGAGGCAAACGTTGGCGCAAACGTTGGCTCCTTCCCCTGCTTCTTCTTCAGCCAACGTTTGCCTCAACGTTTGAGGCAAACGTTGGCGCAAACATTGGCTCCTTCCAGGGTATTCTTCATCTTCTTTTCACGTTTGAGTTAATGTTTGAGGCAAACGTTAGCTCAAACGTTGATCCCTCTTTTCAATCCCATTCTTGCAACCTTCTTCCAAGCTTTATTCCTCCTATCATCAATCAACAATTGTATCAAAGCTATGCCATAATCATGAGAGTTATTCTTCTTCTTGTCATATGAGCAATTATGGCACAAAAACTCATGAAAATGCATCAATTTATCCATGGTTGATTGAATCAAAGGAAACATGAATTTCAACCCAATTGGCTTACTTATGGCTTAAGAAAGTGCATAAAATTAAATGAAAACAAAGAAAAAGACTAGTAAAACTAGGCTAAGATGACTTGTCATCACTCATCAGTGCTTCTTATAGGATGTCACCCTTAGAGATGGCCGAGCTTATGGCTCAGCTAGAAGATTTAATGGGCAAACGCTTCATTTGACCGAGTGCTTCTCTGTGGGGAACGCCAGTGGTACTGGTAAAGAAGAAGGATGGGAGTTTGCGCTTATGTGTTGACTATTCGCAGCTGAACAAGGTTACTGTAAAGGATAAATATTAGATGCCAAGGATCAATGATCTAATGGACCAACTACAGGGGGCTGGAGTGTTTTCCATAATTGAGTTACGATCCGGGTATCATCAGATAAGGTTTAGAGACGAGGACATTTCGAAGACTGCTTTCAGAACGCGATACGGTCACTATGAATACACGGTGATGTCTTTTGTGTTAACCAATGTCCTGGCAGTATTTATGGACTATATGAACTAAATTTTCCATCCATTTTTGGATAAATTTGTTGTCATCTTCATTGATGACATCCTTATTTACTCTAAGACTGAAGCAAAACATGCAGATCACTTGCGAACTGTGCTACAAATCTTCAAGGATCGAAAATTGTATGCCAAGTTATCTAAATGTGAGTTTTGGAAGAGTGAGGTGAAATTTCTCGATCATGTAGTAAGTCAACAGGAGATTGTTGTGGATCCTGCTAAAGTTAAGACAGTAATGAATTGGGAGCGACCAGCTTCTGTGACAAAGATTAGGAGTTTTCTAGGCTTGGTGGGTTATTATCGGAGGTTTATTAAAGGGTTTTCACAAATCACTTTACCTTTAACTAAGCTTACTAGGAAGGATACACAATTTGTTTGGACTCCTGAGTGCGTGGAAAGCTTTCAAGTGTTGAAGCAAAGACTGATCACTGCACCTATGTTAGTGTTTCCCGAGCCAAGTGAACCATTTGAAGTGTACTGTGATGCATCACTAAAGGGTCTGGGGTGCGTGTTGATGCAGCACCGCAAGGTCATGGCATATGCCTCATGGCAGTTAAGATCGGATGAAATGAATTATCTGTCTCACGACTTAGAACTTGCTGCCGTTGTGTTTGCTCTAAAGATTTGGAGACATTACCTCTATGGTATCAAGTTTCAAGTTTTCTCAAATCATAAGAGCATGAAGTACCTCTTTGAGCAAAGAGAATTGAATATGCGTCAGAGGAGGCAGATGAAACTTCTAAAGGGCTATGACTTTGAGTTGAATTACCACCCCAGAAAATCGAATGTTGTGGCAGACGCTTTGAGCCGAAAGTTCCAATGTGCTACTTGGATGATGTTGCAATAGGAAGAGTTACTAGAAGCATTCGAAGGTCTGAAATTGGTAGTCAGAGAAGAGTCTAGGACTCTGTGTTTGACTCAGCTGCAAGTTTCAAGTGATTTTAAAGCTGAACTTCTAAAAGCTCATTAAGACGATAAGGAATTACAGAAAGTATTGCCGGCAATTGAGCAAGGAAAGCGATGGAGAGTGTCAGAGGAGAAGGATGGATTATGGAGGTTTAATGGCCGAATCATTGTGCCGGACGTTGGGAACTTACGACAGAATATCTAGAAAGAGGCTCACAAGAGCGGGTTTTCAATCCATCCAAGAAGCATTAAGATGTACCAAGATTTGATAATGATGTTCTGGTGGCCAGGAATGAACAATGATGCGGCATTGCACGTTTTCAAGTGTTTGACTTGTCAAAAAGTTAAAATTGAGCACCAGAGGCCATCAGGAACCCTTTAGCCTTTAGAGATTCCACAATGGAAGTTGGAGAATATTGCAATGGACTTTGTGTTGGGCTTACCTAGGACTCGGACTGGTTATGACGCTGTTTGGGTGATTGTGGATCGACCAACAAAGTCAGCTCACTTTCTCCCCATTTGAATGAACTATACATTGGAGGAGTTAGTGTGGCTGTACATTAAAGAGATTGTGAGATTGCACGGCGTGCCTTCCACCATTATATCAGACAGAGATCCTCAGTTCACATCAAGGTCCTGGGAAGCCTTTCAACGAGCATTTGGGACCCAGTTGAGCTTAAGCACTGTATATCACCCTCAAACATATGGTCAATCAGAGAGAACAATCCAAACTTTGGAGGATATGCTGAGAACTTATGGTTTGAACCAACTGGTGAGCTGGAATAGGTATATACCACTAGTGGAGTTTGTATATAACAATAGTTACCATGCGAGCATCGAAATAGCTCCGTATGAGGCTTTGTATGGGAGAAAGTGTCAATCTCCGCTATGCTTGCATAAAGCTGGGGAGAAGAGCTTATTAGGCCCTGAAATGATAGTAGAAACCACAGAGCAGATAAAGAAGATTCGAAGCTGAATGCTTGTAGCTCAAAGTCATCAAAAGAGTTACGCTGATCAAAGGCGAAAGCCTTTAGGATTTGAAGAAGGAGAGCATGTGTTTTTAAAAGTTACTCCAATGACCGAAATGGGAAGAGCAATCAAGACGAAGAAACTAAATCCCCGTTACATCAGACCATTTGAGATTTTGAAGAGGATTGGGCCGGTAGCCTATAGGATTGCCTTACCACCACATCTTTCAAACTTGAATGGCATGTTTCACGTGTCGCAGCTTCGTAAATATACTGCTGATGTAAGTCATGTCCCAGAGCCGGAATTGATTCAAGTAAGAGAAGATCTGACGCTTTCAGTTATCCTGATTACGATCGACAACCAGCATCAAGCATTTACGCGGTAAGGAGGTATCATTGGTGAAAGTAGCGTGGAGTCGAGCTAGTATTAAAGAGCATACTTGGGAGCTCAATCGGATATGCAGAAGGACTACCCACACCTATTTTCAGGTAACTAAATCTGAATTTTGAGTGCAAAATCCTTAATTAGGAGGGTAGGATGTAAACCCCGTAAAATTAGCGAATAATTAATCAATAAATTAACTTTTAATAAAGGAGATTAAAAATATAAATTTTATAGTCAAATAAGATAGAGCTAATTAAAACAAGAATTTTGACACTAATTTCAAAGATTTTGGCCCAAGAACGGGCCGAATCGGGCCCAAAATAGGCCCAAGGCCCAATCCAACCCAATAACACTTAAACAAAACTCAGCTCCCCTTTCTCCCTTCTCTTCATTCACGATGGGAACCTTGTGGAAAAGGAGAAGAGATCTCTCAAACCCTAACCTTGTGATCAAGCCACCAAAACTTTCCGCTCCGAGCTCCGATCGTCGCACCATTTGCGGTTACGCGACCACCGCGTCGTGCTCCACAAATCTATCGGAATAATTTCATTGGTATGTCTCACTTTCATTCCATTTTCTCTAATCCTTTGATTTTCAAAAATTATTAGAGTGGTAATGAGATTTTTCTTCTTTTGATGGATTAGGACCCGATTAGCTTGAGGAAAACATTCACTCCAGCTTCTGTGACACTTGGCAAGGTGAGGATCCTAGAATTCTAGCTAATTCTTTGAATTTGTGTATTGGGTATTAAATTTTGTATATATATATTGGAGCTTGAATTATCGGCATTGGAAATTTGGTGGAGGTTGGGTGTCAATACTTTGGTCATTTTGGACCTTTGGGGTTGTGTTTGGCATTGGTGGGTTGTCTTGGGAAATACGTGGAAATTGGCCAAGGTATAGGTTAGGTTTCACGTATTTAATATCTAATGTTCTACGAAAACATAGGCTAGATGACCTTTGGATAGGAATGAATGCTTGAGTATGTAAACTGTTTAGTACTTTAAATGATATATCTTGAACAAGGGTGAGTTTTGGTCTATTGTTAATATTGTTGTTGGAATTCTAAATGATAAATTGATGATGCTTGATAAGGTAGAAGGATGAATATGAGTTTGTGGTGGTTTGTTGATGAATCTTGTTGATTCAGTAATGAATGTTTGGTATGAGACTGTGTATATGTTGAGGTTTATTTGATTGAAGTAGGATGTGGAGGTTTTGGCATTTTAAATAGTATATTGCTGTGTTGAATATGTGTAAAGGAAGTAGGAGTTGAGTTTGGTTTTTGTCAAAATTGAGGTTGAGGTTTTTGTGAAAAATTGATTTTTGGCCAAACTTCGGCGAGCCATAACTCGATTTCAGAACTCCCAAATAGTTTCTGTTCATACCCTGGGTCAAGCTGTCCGACCCAGGATGTTTAGCGACAAGCTGACCGACCTCTTCAGGTCAGACCTCTTCGCCAAAGGAGCCCAAAGCAGGCCCAAAATGAAGGAACACAGCCCAATCTAAAGGCAGCCAAAGCCCAGAAAGATAAAGGCGGTTCCCCTAAAGATAAGATAACTTCACTCAAAGATAAGATAAGATAAGATAAGATAACTATCTTATCTCCAGAGAGGTCACTCCTCACCATCATAAATACACTGGAGCACCCAGTATAACTCATACTCTGATTCTACTCAATACCTGCTTAATACTCTTGCTAACTTAAGCATCGGAGTCCCTTGCAGGTACCCCCCACCCTTCGGTGATAAAGGATCAGCAGCACTCTCAGTTCCACAAGTCGGACACACCAGCTCCGACCGCTATACACCTGCCGGACACGTCGGCTCCGACCAACACAGAAGATCTCGACCGAGATCGACCTACAGTTTCAGGTTACCCTCGGAACATTGGCGCCGTTGCCGGGGAACTTGGAAGTCATCCCACCACCATGGCGGACAACCATGACAAAGACCACGATTCAGATCTAGAGGATAGAACGCCGCACAAGAACGCGGACACTACACCAAAGGATACTCCTCAACTTAACAACAAAAAGGATTCTCCAAATGCGGGAGCCATGGAGGCGCTTCAAGACCGTTTAAAACAACTAGAAGAAGAAGCCCTACATCAACGAGAGGCTGAGAAAGACCTACAAAGGGAGATAAAGCGACGCCGGGAATTGGAGGACAAACTCCTAAAATTCGAAGCCGATCTCAAGGCCAAAGCTAATCGATCCTCTCATGAGGATAGCTCCTGCAAGGACCAAGATCCATTCACCAAAGAGATCATGAAAGCTAAAGGTCCCAAAGGACTTCAAAGCTCTAGACATGACCCCGTACGACGGCACATCAGATCCAAGCCATCATCTTAGCAATTTCAGAAGCAGGATGTATTTCACAGAGGCCTCAGATGCAATCCATTATTCTCCATCCAGAAGGACAAAGCCAAACACGCACCTAGCCTATTAGGGATCAAGCAAAGAGATCGAGAGAGCCTTCGCAACAACATGGAAAGATTCAACAAAACATCTATGGGCATACAAAGTCTGCCAACAGAAGCAGCTATCAGGGGCCTCATCAATGGTTTACGAAAAGGACCTTTTAGCCACTCAATATCCAGGAAGCACCCAAACATCTCTAAACGAGGTACAAGAACGAGCAAAGAAGTACATCAACATGGAGGAAAACTCTCGACTAGGAGAGATCTCAAAAACCAAACATTCCTACTTCTCTTGGGATAAGGATAAAGAGTCCAAGAAAAAAGAATATCAACATGGAGAGAAGCCTAGAAAATACCACAATTACACCCCCTTCGGGTGTATGTTGTGGATGTCTACCAAGAAATATGCAACACTGAGAAGATCCCATCAACTCGCCCAATCAAAAACAAAAGAGGTCGGACGCGTTGAAGGTCCACCTCACACCAAAGAGGTCAGACGCGTTGAAAGTCCACCTCACACCAAAGAGGTCGGACGAGTTGAAGGTCCACCTCACACCAAAGAGGTCGGACGCGTTGAAGGTCCACCTCACACCAAAGAGGTCGGACGAGTTGAATGTTCACCTCACACCAAAGAGGTCGGACAAAGTTGAAGGTCTACCTCACACCAAAGAGGTTGGACAAAGGTCCACCTCACACCAAAGTGGTCTCACACCAAAGAGGTCGAACGAGTTGAACGTCCACCTCGCACCCCTGAGAGACATGTTCATGGAGGATTCACAGGAGGAAATATCTCTAAATCATCTTGCAAAGGACACCTCAAAGAGGTATATTAAGGAAGGGAGAGAGGTTTGAATAGGACTACGGGGTGCAAACAAGCCTTCCGAGATTTTGAAAATTCTTGGGGCAACCACCCATTCTTACCCAAACAAGGGAAAGTGAAAAGCTCATATTATACCTCGTAGTGGAAAGTCTGGCAATAGCCTCATCACTAGTTAAAGAAGACAAAAGTGGGCAACAACCCGTCTACTCACCTCATACTCATCACTAGTTAAAGAAGACAAAAGTGGGCAACAACCCGTCTACTCACCTCATACTCATCACTAGTTAAAGAAGACAAAAGTGGGCCACAAAAGTTTGCCTACACCCTCATACTCACCTCTCGATGACTCCACCCATACTTTCAAGCTCACACTATCAAAGTTCGGACCAACCAGCTGATGCGCGAAATTGTGAACAATACTTTTCACAACTCTCATAATCCCTGGTCATGAACTCCAAAAACTTTGGTGGTTCAATTCCATGGCATTACACAACTTCGCACAACTAACCAGCAAGTGCACTGGGTCGTCCAAGTAATACCTTACGTGAGTAAGGGTCGATCCCACGGAGATTGTTAGCATTGAAGCAAGCTATGGTCATCTTGTAAATCTTAGTCAAGCAGACTCAAACGTATATGATGATGAACGAAAATAACAAAGAAGATAAAGATAGTGATACTTATGTATATCATTGGTGTAAGAGCCTCAGACAAGTGTATGAAGATGCCTTCCCTTCCGTCTCTCTGCTTTCCTAATGCCTTCATCCAATCCTTTCTTACTCCTTTCCATGGCAAGCTCGTGTAAGGTTTCACTGTTGTCAGTAGCTACCTCCCATCCGCGCAGTGAAAGCTAATGCACACACTCTGTCACAGTGCTGCCAATCACCGGTTTGGTTCCCTCCCCTACCGGAATAGAATCACTCTTTTGCGTCTGTCACTAACGCCCAGTAGGTTACAGGTTTGAAGCACGTCACAGTCATTCAATCATTGAATCCTACTCAGAATACCACAGACAAGGTTTAGACCTTCCGGATTCTCTTGAATGCTGCCATCAGGTCCTGCCTATACCACGAAGACTCTGATCTCACGGAATGGTTGGCTCGTTTGTCAGGCGAGCACTCGGTTGTCAGGCGATCAACCATGCATCGTGCAATCAGGAATCCAAGAGATATTCACTAAGCCTCAGATGCTTGTAGAACAAGAATGGTTGTCAGTCACCTTGTTCATGGGTGAGAATGGTGATGGGCGTCAATCATCACCTTCATCATGTTGAAGAACAAGTGATATCTTGGATAAAGAACAAGCGGAATTGAATGGAAGAACAATAGTAATTGCATTAATACTCGAGGTACAGCAGAGCTCCACACCTTAATCTATGGTGTGTAGAAACTCCACCGTTGAAAATACATAAGAACAAGGTTTAGGCATGGCCGAATGGCCAGCCTCCCAAAGGTCTAAGATAGCATAAAACAAAGATAGCTACCAAAAGTCCTCTCTCTATACAATAGTAAAAGGTCCTACTTATAGAAAACTAGTACATAGATGAGTAAATGACATAAAAATCCACTTCCGGGCCCACTTGGTGTGTGCTTGGGCTGAGCAATGAAGCAATTTCGTGTAGAGACTCTCCTTGGAGTTAAACGCCAGCTTTAGTGCCAGTTTGGGCGTTTAACTCCCAATTAGGTGCCAGTTCCGGCGTTTAACGCTGGAATTTCTTGAGGTGACTTTGAACGCCGGTTTGGGCCATCAAATCTTGGGCAAAGTATGGACTATTATATATTGCTGGAAAGCCCAGGATGTCTACTTTCCAACGCCGTTGAGAGCGCGCCAATTGGGCTTCTGTAGCTCCAGAAAATCCACTTCGAGTGCAGGGAGGTCAGAATCCAACAGCATCTGCAGTCCTTTTGAGTCTCTGGATCAGATTTTTGCTCAGGTCCCTCAATTTCAGCCAGAAAATACCTGAAATCACAGAAAAACACACAAACTCATAGTGAAGTCCAGAAAAGTGAATTTTAACTAAAAACTAATAAAAATATACTAAAAACTAACTAGATCATACTAAAAATATACTAAAAACAATGCCAAAAAGTATACAAATTATCCGCTCATCACAACACCAAACTTAAATTGTTGCTTGTCCCCAAGCAACTTAAGATCAAATAAGATAAAAAGAAGAGAATATGCAATGAACTCCAAAAACATCTATGAAGATCAGTATTAATTAGATGAGCGGGGCTTTTATCTTTTTGCTTCTGAATAGTTTTGGCATCTCACTCTATCCCTTGTAATTCAGAATGATTGGCTTCTTTAGGAACTCAGAATCCAGATAGTGTTAATGATTCTCCTAGTAAAGTATGATGATTCTTGAACATAGCTATTTCTTGAGTCTTGGCCGTGGCCCAAAGCACTCTGCCTTCCAGTATTACCACCGGATACATACATGCCACAGACACATAATTGGGTGAACCTTTTCAGATTGTGACTCAGCTTTGCTAAAGTCCCCAATTAGAGGTGTCCAGGGTTCTTAAGCACACTCTTATTGCCTTGGATCACAACTTTATTTCTTTCTTTTTTTTTTCGATTTTTTTTTTTTCGTTTGCTTTTTCTCTCTTTTTTTTTTCTGCTTTTTCTTGCTTCAAGAATCATTTTTAATGATTTTTCAGATCCTCAGTAACATGTCTCCTTTTTCATCATTCTTTCAAGAGCCAACATCCATGAACCACAAATTCAAAAGACATATGCACTGTTCAAGCATACATTCAGAGAACAAAAGTGTTGCCACCACATCAAAATAATTAAACTATTATAAAATTCAGAATTCATGCAATTCTTTCCTTTTCAATTAAGCACGTTTTTATTCAAGAAAGGTGATGGATTCATAGGACATTCATAACTTTAAGGCATAGACACTAAGACACTAATGATCACAAGACACAAACATGGATAACCATAAGCATAAAAATCGAAAAACAGAAGAATAAAGATCAAGGAAATCAAGGAACGGGTCCACCTTAGTGATGGCGGCTCTTTCTTGCTCTTGAAGATCCTATGGAGTGCTTGAGCTCCTTAATGTCTCTTCCTTGTCTTTGTTGCTCCTCCCTCATGATTCTTTGGTCTTCTCTAATTTCATGGAGGAGAATGGAGTGTTCTTGATGCTCCACCCTTAGTTGTCCCATGTTGGAACTCAATTCTCCTAGGGAGGTGTTTACTTGCTCCCAATAGTTTTGTGGAGGAAAGTGCATCCCTTGAGGCATCTCAGGGATCTCATGATGAGAGGGGTCTCTTGTGTGCTCCATCCTTTTCTTGGTAATGGGCTTATCCTCATCAATGGTGATGTCTCCTTCTATGTCAACTCCAACTGAATAACAGAGGTGACAAATGAGATGAGGAAAGGCTAACCTTGCCAAGGTGGAGGTCTTGTCCGCCACCTTATAGAGTTCTTGGGCTATAACCTCATGAACTTCTATTTCTTCTCCAATCATGATGCTATGGATCATGATGGCCCGGTCTATGGTAACTTCGGACCGATTGCTAGTGGGAATGATTGAGCGTTGTATGAACTCTAACCATCCTCTAGCCACGGGCTTGAGGTCATGCCTTCTCAATTGAACCGGCTTTCCTCTTGAATCTTGCTTCCATTGTGCGCCCTCTTCACATATGGTTGTGAGGACTTGGTCCAACCTTTGATCAAAGTTGACCCTTCTAGTGTAAGGGTGCTCATCTCCTTGCATCATAGGCAAGTTGAACGCCACCCTCACACTCTCCGGACTAAAATCCAAGTATTTCCCCCGAACCATAGTGAGATAATTCTTTGGATTCGGGTTCACACATTGGTCATGGTTCTTGGTGATCCATGCATTGGCATAGAACTCTTGAACCATCAAGATTCCGACTTGTTGAATGGGGTTGGTAAGTACTTCCCAACCTCTTCTTCGGATCTCATGGCGGATCTCCGGATATTCACCCTTTTTGAGTGAAAAGGGGACTTCGAGGATCACCTTCTTCAAGGCCACAACTTCATAGAAGTGGACTTGATGCACCCTTGAGAGGAATCTATCCATCTCCCACGACTCGGAGGTGGAAGCCTTTGCCTTCCCTTTCCTCTTTCTAGAGGTTTCTCCGGCCTTGGATGCCATAAATGGTTATGAAAAAGCAACGCTTTTACCACACCAAACTTAAAATGTTTGCTCGTCCTCGAGCAAAAGAAGAAAGAAGAGAGTAGAAGAAGAAGAAATGAGGAAGAGGGGGAAGGTGGTGTGTTCGGCCAAGAAGGGGAAGAAAGGGTGTTTAGGTTGTGTGAAAATGAAGGGTTGGAGAAGGGTATTTATAGGAGAGAGGGGGGGTAATGGTTCGGCCATGGAGGGTGGGTTTGGGAGGGAAAGTGGTTTGAATTTGAAGGGTGAGGTTGGTGGGGATTTATGAAGGATGGATGTGAGTGGTGAAGAGAAAGATGGGATTTGATAGGTGAAGGGTTTTTGGGGAAGAGGTATTGAGGTGATTGGTGAATGGGGGAAGAAGAGAGAGAGTGATGGTGGGGTCCTGTGGGGTCCACAGATCCTGTGGTGTCAAGGAAAAGTCATCCCTGCACCAAATGTTGCTCAAAATCACGTTTTGAGCTGTTTCTGGCGTTAAACGCCGGGCTGGTGCCCATTCCTGGCGTTTAACGCCAGGTTGTTGCCCTTTACTGGCGTTTAACGCCAGTCTGGTGCCCCTTTCTGGCGTTAAACGCCCAGAATGGTGCCAGACTGGGCGTTAAACGCCCAACAGCTAGCATTACTGGCGTTTGAACGCCAGCTTCTTCTCCTCCAGGGTGTGCTATTTTTCTTCCTGTTTTTCATTCTGTTTTTGCTTTTTTCATTGTTTTTGTGACTTCTTATGATCATCAACCTACAAAAAAGATAAAATAACAAAAGAAAATAGTTAGCTATAAAACATTGGGTTGCCTCCCAACAAGCGCTTCTTTAATGTCATTAGCTTGACAGAGGACTCTCATGGAGCCTCAGAAATGCTCAGAACCGTGTTGGAACCTCCCAACACCAAACTTAGAGTTTGAATGTGGGGGTTCAACACCAAACTTAGAGTTTGGTTGTGGCCTCCCAACACCAAACTTAGAGTTTGACTGTGGGGGCTCTGCTTGGCTCTGTTTTGAGAGAAGCTTTTCATGCTTCCTCTCCATGATGATAGAGGGATGTCCTTGGGCCTTAAACACCAAGGATTCTTCATTCACTTGAATGATCAACTCTCCTCTATCAACATCAATCACAGCCTTTGCTGTGGCTAGGAAGGGTCTGCCAAGGATGATGGATTCATCCATGCACTTCCCAGTCTCTAGGACTATGAAGTCAGTAGGGATGTAATGGTCCTCAATCTTCACCAAAACATTCTCTACAAGTCCATGAGCTTGTTTTCTTGAATTGTCTGCCATCTCTAATGAGATTCTTGCAGCTTGCACCTCAAAGATCCCTAATTTCTCCATTACAGAGAGGGGCATGAGGTTTACACTTGACCCTAAGTCACACAAGGCCTTCTTGAAGGTCATGGTGCCTATGGTACAAGGTATAGAAAACTTCCCAGGATCCTGCCTCTTTTGAGGCAGTTTCTGCCTAGACAAGTCATTCAGTTCTTTGGTGAGCAAGGGTGGTTCATCCTCCCAAGTCTCATTTCCAAATAACTTGTCATTCAGTTTCATGATTGCTCCAAGGTATTTAGCAACTTGCTCTTCAGTGACATACTCATCCTCTTCAGAGGAAGAATACTCATCAGAGCTCATGAATGGCAGAAGTAAGTCCAATGGAATCTCTATGGTCTCATTTTGAGCCTCAGATTCCCATTGTTCCTCATTGAGGAACTCAGAGGAGATTGGTGCACGCCCACTGAGGTCTTCCTCAGTGGCGTCTTCCTCCTCTCTTTCCTCTCCACATTCGGCCATGGTTATGGCTTTGCACTCTCCTTTTGGATTTTCTTCTGTATTACTTGGGAGAGTGCTAGGAGGGAGTTCAGTAACTTTCTTGCTCAGCTGACCCACTTGTCCTTCCAAATTTCTGATGGATGACTTTGTTTCATTCATGAAACTTTGAGTGGTCTTTATTAGATCAGAGACCATTGTTGCTAAGTCAGAAGTATTCTGCTTAGAACTCTCTGTCTGTTGCTGAGAAGATGATGGAAAAGGCTTGCCATTGCTAAACCTGTTTCTTCCACCATTATTGTTATTGAAACCTTGTTGAGGTTTCTCTTGATTCTTCCATGAGAAATTGGGGTGATTTCTCCATGAAGAATTGTAGGTGTTTCCATAGGGTTCTCCTAGGTAATTCACCTCTTCCATTGAAGGGTTCTCAGGATCATAGGCTTCTTCCTCAGATGAAGCTTCTTTAGTACTGCTTGGTGCATTTTGCATTCCAGACAGACTTTGAGAAATCAAATTGACTTGTTGAGTCAATATCTTATTCTGAGCCAGTATGGCATTCAGAGTATCAATCTCAAGAACTCCTTTCTTCTGATTAGTCCCATTGTTCACAGGATTCCTTTCAGAAGTGTACATGAATTGGTTATTTGCAACCATTTCAATTAGCTCTTGAGCTTCTGCAGGCGTCTTCTTCATGTGAAGAGATCCTCCAGCAGAGCTATCCAAAGACATCTTGGATAGTTCAGAGAGACCATCATAGAAAATACCTATGATGCTCCATTCAGAAAGCATGTCTGAAGGACATCTTCTGATTAATTGTTTGTATCTTTCCCAAGCTTCATAGAGGGATTCTCCATCCTTCTGTCTGAAGGTTTGGACTTCCACTCTAAGCTTACTCCATCTTTGTGGTGGAAAGAACTTTGCCAAGAAGGCATTAACTAGCTTTTCCCAAGAGTCCAGGCTTTCTTTAGGTTGAGAATCCAACCATATTCTAGCTCTGTCTCTTACAGCAAAAGGGAATAGCATCAGTCTGTAGACCTCAGGGTTAACCCCATTAGTCTTGACTGTGTCACAGATTTGCAAGAATTTAGCTAAGAACTGATGAGGATCTTCCATTGGAAGTCCATGGAACTTGCAATTCTGTTGCATTAGAGAAACCAATTGAGGCTTAAGCTCAAAGTTGTTTGCTCCAATGGCAGGGATAGAGATGCTTCTCCCATAGAAATCAGGAGTAGGTGCAGTGAAGTCACCCAGCACCTTCCTTGCATTGTTGGCATTGTTGTTGTTTTCGGCTGCCATGTGTTCTTCTTCCTTGAAGAAATCGGTCAGGTCCTCTAAAGAGAGTTGTGCTTTGGCTTCTCTTAGCTTTCGCTTCAAGGTCCTCTCCGGTTCAGGGTCAGCTTCAACAAGAATGCCTTTGTCTCTGCTCCTGCTCATATGAAAGAGAAGGGAACAAGAGAAATGTGGAATCCTCTATGTCACAGTATAGAGATTCCTTGAGGTGTCAGAGAAAAAGAAAAATAGAAAGAAGAAGGAGAGGAAGAATTCGAACTTTAATTAGATAAGGTTCGAATTGTGCATTTAGAAGGAGTGGTACTCCATAAATAGAAGGATGTGGGAAGGAGGGAAGAAAATTTTCGAAAATTCATTTAAAAGATTTTGAAGACATTTTGAAAATTTGATTGATAATTTTCGAAAATTAAAAGTGAAAAAGAAATCAAGTGATTTTTGAAAAAGATTTTTAAATTAGAAATCAAAAAGATTTGATTGAAAACTATTTTGAAAAAGATGTTGTTAAAAAGATTTAATTGAAAAGTTATGGTTTTAAAAAGATGTGATTGAGAAGATATGATTTGAAAACAATTTTAAAAAGATATGATTTGAAAACAATTTGAAAAGATATGATTTTAAAAAAAATATTAATGACTTGCCTAACAAGAAAAGATATGATTCAAACATAAAACCTTTCTTAATAGAAAAGGCAAAAAATGTTCAATCAAATCATTAATTGTTGGTAAGTATCTTTGAAAAAGGAAAGAATTTGATTTTGAAAACATTTGATTGAAAAGATATGATTTGAAAAAGATTTGGTTTTGAAAAACTTTGAAAACTTAAAAAAAATCTGATTTTGAAAACAAAATCTTCCTCCTAGCACCATCCTGGCGTTAAACGCCCAGAATGGTATACATTCTGGCGTTTAACGCCCAAAATGCTACCTCTTTGGGCGTTAAACGCCCAACCAGGTACCCTGGCTGGCGTTTAAACGCCAGTCTGCCTTCTTCACTGGGCATTTTTGAATGCTCAGCTTTTTCTGTATAATTCCTCTGCAGTATGTTCTGAATCTTCAATTCTTTGTATCATTGACTTGAAAAGACACAAATTAAAAATATTTTTGGATTTTTAATAATCAAGATGCAAAAGGAATCAATTAACAATGCATGCAGGACACCAAACTTAGCAGTTTGTATACTACTTGACACTAACAATATGAGAATGCATATGAGACACACAAAATGCTTCAAGTCAATAGAATTCAAAGATTAGAACACAAAAATCATCAAGAATTACTTGAGGATCCTTAAGACACATGAATGAATGCATGCAATTGACACCAAACTTAAGATGAAACACTAAACTTAAGCAGGAAACATCAAATATTTTTGGTTTTTATGATTTTGTAAATTTTTTTGTGTTTTTCGAAAATTAAGTGGGAAAAGGTATCAAAATCCTTGATGAGAATTCCAGGAATCAGTGCAATGCTAGTCTAAGACTCCGGTCGAGGAATTAGACATGGCTTCACAGCCAGCCAAGCTCTCAAAGAAAGCTTCGGTCCAAAACACTAGACATGACCAAAGGTCAGCCAAATCTTAGCAGATCACTGCTCCAAGAGCAAAATTAATGAGAATCAACAAGCTCTTGTGGTGATAAGTTGAAACCTCGGTCCAATCAGATTAGACATGGCTTCTCAGCCAGCCAGATTTCAACAAATCATCATGAAACTCTAGAATTCATCTTCAAGAATTTCGAAAAAAAATACCTAATCTAAGCAACAAGATGAACCGTCAGTTGTCCAAACTAGAACAATCCCAGGCATTGTTACCAACAGCTTGCTCAAAACTTGAACAATCCCCGGCAACGGCGCCAAAAACTTGGTGCACGAAATTGTGAACAATACTTTTCACAACTCTCATAATCCCTGGTCATGAACTCCAAAAACTTTGGTGGTTCAATTCCATGGCATTACACAACTTCGCACAACTAACCAGCAAGTGCACTGGGTCGTCCAAGTAATACCTTACGTGAGTAAGGGTCGATCCCACGGAGATTGTTAGCATTGAAGCAAGCTATGGTCATCTTGTAAATCTTAGTCAGGCAGACTCAAACGTATATGATGATGAACGAAAATAACAAAGAAGATAAAGATAGTGATACTTATGTATATCATTGGTGTAAGAGCCTCAGACAAGTGTATGAAGATGCCTTCCCTTCCGTCTCTCTGCTTTCCTAATGCCTTCATCCAATCCTTTCTTACTCCTTTCCATGGCAAGCTCGTGTAAGGTTTCACTGTTGTCAGCAGCTACCTCCCATCCGCGCAGTGAAAGCTAATGCACACACTCTGTCACAGTGCTGCCAATCACCGGTTTGGTTCCCTCCCCTACCGGAATAGAATCACTCTTTTGCGTCTGTCACTAACGCCCAGTAGGTTACAGGTTTGAAGCACGTCACAGTCATTCAATCATTGAATCCTACTCAGAATACCACAGACAAGGTTTAGACCTTCCGGATTCTCTTGAATGCTGCCATCAGGTCCTGCCTATACCACGAAGACTCTGATCTCACGGAATGGTTGGCTCGTTTGTCAGGCGAGCACTCGGTTGTCAGGCGATCAACCATGCATCGTGCAATCAGGAATCCAAGAGATATTCACTAAGCCTCAGATGCTTGTAGAACAAGAATGGTTGTCAGTCACCTTGTTCATGGGTGAGAATGGTGATGGGCGTCAATCATCACCTTCATCAAGTGAAGAACAAGTGATATCTTGGATAAAGAACAAGCGGAATTGAATGGAAGAACAATAGTAATTGCATTAATACTCGAGGTACAGCAGAGCTCCACACCTTAATCTATGGTGTGTAGAAACTCCACCGTTGAAAATACATAAGAACAAGGTTTAGGCATGGCCGAATGGCCAGCCTCCCAAAGGTCTAAGATAGCATAAAACAAAGATAGCTACCAAAAGTCCTCTCTCTATACAATAGTAAAAGGTCCTACTTATAGAAAACTAGTACATAGATGAGTAAATGACATAAAAATCCACTTCCGGGCCCACTTGGTGTGTGCTTGGGCTGAGCAATGAAGCAATTTCGTGTAGAGACTCTCCTTGGAGTTAAACGCCAGCTTTAGTGCCAGTTTGGGCGTTTAACTCCCAATTAGGTGCCAGTTCCGGCGTTTAACGCTGGAATTTCTTGAGGTGACTTTGAACGCCGGTTTGGGCCATCAAATCTTGGGAAAAGTATGGACTATTATATATTGCTGGAAAGCCCAGGATGTCTACTTTCCAACGCCGTTGAGAGCGCGCCAATTGGGCTTCTGTAGCTCCAGAAAATCCACTTCGATTGCAGGGAGGTCAGAATCCAACAGCATCTGCAGTCCTTTTGAGTCTCTGGATCAGATTTTTGCTCAGGTCCCTCAATTTCAGCCAGAAAATACCTGAAATCACAGAAAAACACACAAACTCATAGTGAAGTCTAGAAAAGTGAATTTTAACTAAAAACTAATAAAAATATACTAAAAACTAACTAGATCATACTAAAAATATACTAAAAACAATGCCAAAAAGTATACAAATTATCCGCTCATCACCAGCCCATAGAAGGCATCCTACAGAAAACAGACTTAGCAGGAAGAATTCTACAGTGGGCAGTCAAGTTATCCGAAATCGATCTTCGACATAAAGCTCAGACAGCCATCAAATCACAGTATCTAGCCGACTTTATTACAGAGTACACTGACACCCCAGGAAATCCTACAAAATGGAAACTCTGCATAGACGACTCTTCAAACAAAATCGGGAGTGGTGCAGGCGTAAGTATATAAAGCGATCAGGGAAGTCAAATCTAGCTAAATGACCAAGCTGAATACGAGGCACTACTCGCTGGTTTAAGGCTAGCTAAGAAGGTAGGAGCTTACCATGTCCAGTGATTCACAAGTAGTCACCTCACAAATAGAAGGGAGCAACCAAGCTGAGGATCCCACCATGAAAAAATACCTCGGGTAATTTGGGGGACCCTGGACAAAACTAGAGAACGGCTCGGACATTTCGGGGAATATGAAGTCCGACACATACCTCGGGAGCAGAATGCCCGAGCTGATGCACTTTCAAAATCAGCCAGTACCAACAGCTCGAACAATTCGGGGAATATGAAGTCCGACACATACCTCGGGAGCAGAATGCCCGAGCTGATGCACTTTCAAAATCAGCCAACACCAAACCAGGGGGCAATAATAGAAGCCTCATCCAAGCTATATTACAAGACCACAACAAGGAAGGAAAACAAACCCTCTCCTCAGAGTCTGGCGACACCAGCTCATAATTCTTCTCCTCATCCCTATCCCTACAAATTCTACGGAACCTCCTAAGTCACACACAGTACTCAAGGTCAGCCACAGTAACACGCATTAAAACTATAGAATCCAGTCAATCAGACATGCCGTCCGGGATCTTAGTAGACATCTCAGCAATATTTTTTAAAGAAAACATAGGTCAACCATAGGGTTATTACCAAACAACTCAGAAAAATAAGGAAACAACTCAGACAATAAAAGCAAAACATCAGATGTCAGATACAATAGTAAAAGAAAAACTCCAGGACTCACACGAAAGTCCAGGGGCATCCTTTGGAGGCAACAACAGGGCAAGAACACAGAGAAGAGAAGCTGACAATCTATACCCAAACAGTCCAAACACCTCTCAGATAAAAGGTGTTCCGAGGGTTACCTGAAACTATAGGTCGATCTCGGTCGAGATCTTCTGTGTTGGTTGGAGCCGATGTATCTGGCAGGTATATATCCGCCAATGCTGGTGTGTCCGCCTTGTGGAACTGAAAGTGCTGCTGATCCTTCGTCCCCGGAGGTGGGGGTACCTGCAAGGGACTCCGATGCTTAAGTTAGCAAGGGTATTAAGCAGGTATTGAGTAGAATCAGAGTATGAGTTATACCAGGGTGCTCCAGTGTATTTATAATGGTGAGATATGGCCTTCTGTGGATAAGAAAAGTTAGTTATCTTATCTTATCTTTATCTTTAAGTGAGGTCATCTTTATCTTTTAAGGGAACCGCCCTTCTCTCTGTAGGCTTGGGCCGCTTTAGGATTTGGGGCGTGTTCCTCTATTTGGGCCCTTCTTTGGGCTTTCTGGGGACTTGACCGAGCTCTTTGGGAAGAGATCGAGTTGTCCTGACCTGAAGAGGTCGGTCCCTTTGTCTGTCGAACATCCCGGGTCGGACAGCTCAACCCAAGGTATGAACAGTGCCCCTGCTTGAGCTCGGTCTTCTTTTGAGATCGAGTCTTTGACTTCAGTCCTTTTTTGATGAAGCCGAACTCAAGCATTTTGTCGATTCCTTTGTAGTTGCTTTTGAATGTAGAACGTTTCCTCTAAAAAATGCGTGCTTTTATATCGGCGCTTTTTCGGGAACGTGCGAGGGTTTAATGCTTTCTTTAATTTCGAGCATTAATTGCCCCGTTTCCCCTAGGCTCTTTACTTTTCATTTTGAAAACCTAGAAACGGTTTCTCTTCTTTTGCCTTTTCCGTAACTTCTTTTCTCAGTTATCTCCACTCTCTGCTTTTTGTTCGCACTTCTGCTTTCTTTGTGTTGCGGCATCGTTTTGGCGTTTCTGGATCCTGGAATCTTGCGTTTCTTCCTGCGAGATTACTCTTGTTCGCATTCTTTGTGAGAAGGCGTTCCCAGATTTCGTCTTCCATCTTCGGTTTCTTTGAAGCTCGCTGCTCTTTTCAGGTTGGTACTAGCTTTCTTGCTTCTTTCGTAGCTTCGTCTTTAGTTTTTTGGTGAAGTTCTGGTTTTGCATGTTTGAAAGTTTGAATCTTTCGTGGTCTTGTATTTGCTTGTCGCTGTAACATGCTTTTCCTATCTTTCTCTTATGGATTTTCTGGGATTTTTTCTTTTGAGGCCTTCTGGGGTTTTACTGTTGCTTCTGGTTGTTTCATGTCTGATACTGATAGAAAATCTGCATCTGTTCCTTACTTTTGGAGATTACTTTTTGTCTGATCTTTGAAAAAAAAAGGTTGCATCTTTAAATGGTCTCTGCTTGGCATGTTTGATGTTTGAGCTTGGTAGGCTTGTAATGATTTGCTGTGTTTTTCTTTGATGAAAAGCGTTTGTTGTTTTGAATTCTTTTCGAGAAATGCTGGGATGCAAGGTGTAGAGTATTTCTGGAAACCTTGCTTTGTTACTGCCTCCAAAGGATGCCCCAGGACTTTGATTTGAGTCTTGGGGTTTTTCTTTTCGTTGTTTCATCATATGAGAAGTATTGACTGAGTTGTTTTCTCCCTTTGTCCGAGATGTTTGTAGTAACCCCTATCTTCTTTTCTTCCTTGTAGAATTAGTTGGCCTCATGTCTTCTCGCAATAACATTGTAGAGATGTCTTCCAGAGTTCCCGAGGGGATGTCCGATTGGCTGGACTCCCTTATTTTGTTGTGTGTTTCTGTTGTGGATGCTGAATTTTGCACAGAGCTGAGGAAGCGCCATAGGATTTGTGGTAACAATGCTCGTGAGGAGGATTACGAGCTTGGTGCTCCTGATTCTAATGAGAGAGTTTGTTTTCCGACTTCCATTGAGAGGGAGCGTCCCTTCTTCTATGCCTATGAATACTTCTTCAGCCAGTTGAATGTTACTTTTCCTTTTTCTGCTTTTGAGACTGACCTGTTGTGGTCGTGTAATATTGCTCCGTCCCAGCTTCACCCTAATTCCTGAGGTTTTATTAAAATTTTTCAACTTCTCTGTCATGAACTAGATGTAACACCTTCCCAAACTCTTTTTCTTTACTTGTTTGTTTCCGCCAAGCCTGGCGGTTCTTCGAAAAAGAAAGCTTCTTGGGTTTCTTTCCGGTCTGCCTTGGGCCATAAAGTTTTTGCGATGTATGATGAGTCCTTTAAGGACTTCAAGAACTACTTCTTTAAAGTTCGAGCTGTTGAGGGGGCCCGCCCCTTTTTTCTTGATGAAAATGATGAGCCCTCTTTTCCTCTAGAGTGGCAGAAGGATGTAAGGGTGTCTCGCTATACTTGGGAGATGCTTGATGATGTCGAGCGCGCTTTTGTAGTTGTTCTTGAGGATCTCTGGGGGAAACCACCCCATCTTGATACAAAAATATTTTTGAATGACCCATCTTTGGTTCGGACTGTTTTGAGTATCTGCCTGACTATTTGTCTGACTTGTTTCTATACTTGTTTCCTTTTTTCTTCCTCTTATCGGATTTGTGACTCTTTGTTGTGGCTGATTTTGTACTTTGCAGAGATGTCAAAGAATAGTGACCCCATGAAAGCCTTTAAAAAGGCAAAGAAGGCGACTGCTACTTTGAACATTTTGGCCAAGGTGGTCGGAGAGGGGTCTTCTCAGGCCCCCGTGAAGCCTCCTGTGCCGATTTCTCCTGGGCCAAGGAGAACAATTCCTACTCCTCGGTTTCGTCAAGTCGATCCTTCACAGACTTCGGCCGTTGCTTCTGGCGCTCCTCCTGGTAAGAAGCAGAAAGTGACTGAACCTTTCAACCTTGATGCTCCTGACTTTGATCCAATCGAGTTTATAGATCAACAAATCGGTCCTTATGGTGCCCTTTTTATGGATGACGTCTCCCTATTTCAGCACTTTGACTACATGGCTCGGAGTGGTATTAAGTTGGCACATTTGGGAGCGGCCCTATATCGAACTGCCCAAAGTCTTCCTCTCCATGCCATCAAAGCCTTTATGGAGGAGGCCAAACGGGAGTTTGATCGGGTGAATGGCTTAAAGTAGGAGCTTGAGGTGAAGGTGGCCAAGTTGGAAAAAGATCTGAAAAATGAGAAGGCGAGTTCCCTTTCTTTGGCTGCTTCTGTAAGGCTGGTTGAGGATACAGCTCTGAGGCATAAGGATAGTTATGTCACATCTTATCGGGAGGGAATGCGTCTGAAGGAGGAGTTGGAAAACGCCCGAGCTGATTATGCCGAGCTCCAGGGTCATCTTGTTGGTAGTGTAATTGCTGCCTATGAGAACCTGAAGGAGCAGATTTAGATCATTGCTCCTGAAGCTGACCTTACTCTCTTTAGTCTGGACAACGTCGTGAGGGATGGTAAGATTGTCCCTGACGACCAAGATGATGACTATGCTGATCCTCCCCCTATGCCCTCTGTCAAAGTGTCAACTTCCTCGGTTCCTCCCGTTACATCTGATCTGGATTGCCAGATTTTGAACCGGGATGATGGAACTGTAGATGCTGTGCCTATTCAGACTCGCCCTCCTTCTCCCTGTACTGATGTTGCCGGGAAGGCTCCCAATCTTAGTTGATCTTTCTTTCTAAGTGTTTGTGTAAATAGCCCTGTTTGTGGGCTTTTGAACTTGTTTTATTGTTTTGTTTAACTGCTGACGCTTTTTAGTAGCCCGCCTGGCAACTTTATTTGAAAAACAAAAGTAGCTTCCGAGGTTGGTTTGTGGTGGCCTCTTGAAGCTTTATCATACTATGTTTTTATTATGGTATCTGTTGAGATCTTACTGCTTTGGCCTCTTTAGATTGCTTTCGTATTTATTGTTTGTAGCTGGGATCCTTTTGAGGCCGTGACTGTGGGGGGCCCGACTTGCTTCTCGGTTTCCTCGCTTTTTGTTCGTATTTTTAGTGCCTCATAACCGATTTCTTTATGTTGGTCCCCTTCTAAGTTATTTCTGTAATCCTCTTTTTGGACCATTGTTAGGTCTTCTTTTAGGGATTACTTTTATAACTTATCTTTGTAGGAGACCGACTTCGTTAGGTCGGTCTGTTTAAAGCTGTTTTTATAATCCTCTTTCTTGGACCTTTGTCAGGTCTCTTTCAGGGATTACTTTTACAACTTGTTTTGTAGGAGACTGACTTCGTTAGGTCGATCTCTTCTAAGTTGTTTTTGTAATCCTCTTTCTTGGACCTTTGTCAGGTCTCTTTCAGGGATTACTTTTACAACTTGTCTTTGTAGGAGACCGACTTCGTTAGGTCGATCTCTTCTAAGTTGTTTTTGTAATCCTCTTTCTTGGACCTTTGTCAGGTCTCTTTTAGGGATTACTTTTACAACTTGTTTTGTAGGAGACCAACTTCGTTAGGTCGATCTCTTCTAAGTTGTTTTTGTAATCCTCTTTCTTGGACCTTTGTCAGGTCTCTTTCAGGGATTACTTTTACAACTTGTCTTTGTAGGAGACCGACTTCATTAGGTCAATCTCTTCTAAGTTTTTTTGTAATCCTCTTTCTTGGACCTTTGTCAGGTCTCTTTCAGGGATTACTTTTACAACTTGTTTTGTAGGAGACCGACTTCGTTAGGTCGATCTCTTCTAAGTTGTTTTTGTAATCCTCTTTCTTGGACCTTTGTCAGGTCTCTTTCAGGGATTACTTTTACAACTTGTTTTGTAGGAGACCGACTTCATTAGGTCGATCTCTTCTAAGTTGTTTTTGTAATCCTCTTTCTTGGACCTTTGTCAGGTCTCTTTCAGGGATTACTTTTACAACTTGTTTTGTAGGAGACTGACTTCGTTAGGTCGATCTCTTCTAAGTTGTTTTTGTAATCCTCTTTCTTGGACCTTTGTCAGGTCTCTTTTAGGGATTACTTTTACAACTTGTTTTGTAGGAGACCGACTTTGTTATGTCGATCTCTTCTAAGTTATAGCAATTCCTCTTTAATAGGGTTGGCCAGACCTCTTTCCAGGGATTTGCTGATAACTTGGGTTGACTTGGTCCGACTTTTTGGTGTCGGCCAGTCTTTTTAAGTTATTATATAGCAATCCATAAGACCTCGTCAGGTTCTTTTTGGGGTCACTTTCGATAACTTCTTGCATTATTCTATGTTCATCTTTTTCCGATTTGTAGATGGTGGTTTCTGTCGTGGTTTAATCGACTTTTAGGTGAATCGCGTTTTCACCTTTGTCGGTCGATTATTCCTATCAAGATCATATAGTGAATCTATTCTTCACTTTCTATTCGACCGGTTACTTTATAATCGGATGATGAATGCTTTAGATTAATGCGTCTTGAGAACTTGTAGAATATCTGAAATGCATTTTATTTAAAAGAAGTGCAAATATATACAGGCGGGAGTTTTTCATACCCTTAAGTCAGATTAAATCTCAATCTTGATGCCTCATTAAAAAACCTTTTCAGGAAAAATAGTGCATCCTGAGATCTTTTACCTTTCCTAGATTTAGTACCTTCTTAGGTTACAGGCGTGCCATGATCTGGGGAGTTCTCGTCCCTCGAGTTCGGACAGTCTGTAGTAGCCCTTCCCAAGTACTTCTGTGACTCGGTAGGGTCCTTTCCAGTTAGCTGCCAGCTTTCCTTCTCCAGGTCGAGTTGTTCCAATATCATTTCGTATTAAGATGAGATCGTTCTCCGTGAAGTCTCTTGGCACTACCTTTTGATTATACCTAGAAGCCATTCGCCGCTTTAGTGCTTCTTCTCTGATCCGAGCTCTTTCTTGGATTTCCAGAAGTAGGTCGAGCTCTTCTCTTTGAATTTGAGAGTTGGTTTGTTCATTGTAGTGGACTACTCGGGGAGACCCTTCCTCAACTTCTATTGGAATCATTGCCTCCACTCCGTATGCTAGTCAAAATGGGGATTCGTTTGTAGTGGAATGTGGAGTTGTTCGATACGCCCATAGGACTTGCGGAAGTTCCTCGGCCCAAGCTCCCTTTGTTTATCCATTGGCTTGGGGGTGTTCGACGGAGGTGAACTGGTGTTTTATGTTTAAGTCGGCCACTAGTTTTCTGAAGCCTGCATCTGTGAATTGGGTGCCATTATCTGTGGTGATGGAGTATGGAACCCCGAACCTTGTAATAATTTCCTATATAGGAATTTCTGACTTCTTTGAGCAGTGGCGTTGGCTAGGGGTTCTGCCTCGATCCATTTTGTGAAGTAGTCTACCCATACTATGAGGAATTTGACTTGTCTCGATCCTTGGGGAAAGGATCTGAGAAGATCGAGTCCCCATTTTGCAAATGGCCAGGGTGAGGTTACACTGATGAGTTTTTCCGGTGGGGTGATATGAAAGTTGGCATGTTTCTGACATGGTGGACATGTTTTTACAAATTTGGTAGCTTTCTTTTGTAGAGTTGGCCAATAGAATCCTGCCCGGAGTACCTTTTTGGTGAGAGCTTGTGCTCCAAGATGATTACCACAAATGCCGCTGTGTACTTCCTCCAAGACTTCTTTTGTGTTGGAGGTCGGTACGTATTTTAACAATGGTGTTGAGATCCCTCTTTTGTATAGGATGTTGTTTATGATAGTGTAGTACTGTGCCTCCCTTTTTAACCTCTTTGCCTCCTTTTCATCTGTGGGGAGCGCTTCTGTTTTGAGATAGTTAATTATGGGAGTCATCCATCCTTGATCCCGACCTGTTATGGCTAGGATTTTTTCTTCTTCCGATATTGATGGGTTCTGCAGTATTTCTTGGATGAGGCTTCTATTGTTGCCCCCTGGTTTGGTGCTGGCTAGCTTTGAGAGCGCGTCGGCTCGGGCATTTTGCTCGCAGGGTATGTGGCAAATCCTATATTTCCCGAGTTGTCGGAGCTGTTCTTTGGTTTTATCCAAATATTTTTTCATGGTAGGATCTTTGGCTTGGTAGCTTCCCGTTATTTGCGAGGTAACGACTTATGAGTCACTATAGATGTTGAGTTTCTGAGCTCCAATTTCCCTAGCCAGCTTCAAACCAGCTAATAATGCTTCATATTCCGCCTGGTTGTTTGAGGCCGGGAATCTGAATTTCAGGGAAAGCTCAAGTTGGGTTCCTTGGTTGCTTTCGATTATCACACCTGCACCACTTCTAGCTTTATTTGAGGAACCGTCCACGTATATGTTCCACTCTATGGGGATTTTCGTGGTATCTGTGAATTCTGCAATGAAGTCGGCTAGGTATTGTGATTTGATGGCTGTCCGTGCCTCGTATTGGAGGTCAAACTTGGACAACTCGATTGCCCAGTGTAGGATTCTTCCTGCTAGATCTGTTTTCTGTAATATTCCTTTTATGGGCTGGTTGGTCCGAACTTTAATGGTGTGCGCTTGGAAGTACGGGCGAAGTCGTCGAGATGTGAGTATCAGAGCGTAGGCGAACTTCTCTATTTTCTGGTAGTTCAGCTCTGACCCCTGTAGTGCTTTACTAATGAAGTAGACGGGTTGTTGTCCCCCTTCGTCTTCCCTAATTAATGCTGAGGCTATTGCCCGACTTTCTACTACAAGGTATAGTATGAGCGGTTCTCCCTCTCGTGGTCAAGATAGGATGGGGGGCTGTCCTAAGAATTCTTTTAAAGTCTCGGAAGGCTTGCTCACATTCCGTTGTCCACTCGAAGTTCTTTTCCTTCCTTAAGGTAGCGTAGAAAGGGAGGGACCTTATTGCTGACCCTGCTAGGAATCTGGACAAGGCTGCCAGTCTCCCATTGAGTTGTTGTACCTCTTTGACGCAGGTTGAGCTTTTCATGTTAAGTATGGCCTGGCATTTATCTGGATTTGCCTCGATTCCTCTTTGTGTGAGCATAAAACCCAAAAATTTACATGCTTCCACTGCGAAGGTGCATTTAGCCGGGTTGAGTCGCATGTTGTGCTTCCGTATGGTGTCGAACACTTGAACCAAGTCGGTTAGTAATGTTCCCTCACTTTGTGTCTTTACCAACACGTCGTCCACATAGACCTCCATGATTTTTCCAATGTGGTTTGAGAAGACTTTATTCATTTGCCTTTGATAAGTGGCTCTCGCGTTTTTAAGGCCGAAAGGCATTACGATGTAGCAATAATTTGCTTTTGGTGTGAGAAACGACGTTTTTTCTTGATCCGATGGATATATTGGGATCTGGTTGTACCCCGAGTATGCATCCATGAACGAGAGATACTTATATCCTGATGAGGCATCTACTAGAGCGTCGATGCTTGGGAGTGGATAAGGGTCTTTTGGGCAGGCTTTGTTGAGGTCGGTGTAGTCAGTGCACATTCGCCACTTCCCATTTGACATTTTCACCAAGATGACATTTGCTAGCCATAGTGGGTATTTAACTTCTCTTATGAATCCAGCCTCTAGTAGTGGCTGTACTTGTTCTTCTATAGCCTGAGACCATTCTGGCCCGAGTTTTCTTCGTCTTTGTTGTACCGGCTGGGATCCCGGGTAGACTGCCAGCTTGTGGCTCATTACTTCGGGATCTATGCCTGGCATGTCGATAGTTTTCCATGCGAAGAGATCAACATTATCCCGTAGAAACCGTATTAGTGATTCTTTTGCGTCTCCTTTCAGGATCGTGCCAATATTAGTTGTTTTATCTAAGGTATCTCCGATCTGAACTCTTTCTATTTCTCCTTCAGGTCGTGGGCAGAGTTCTTCTCGTCTCTGATCCCCGCCGAGTTCGATTGTGTGGAATGATGACTGGTCATCATATACCCATTTTTCAAGCTAATTTCACTTGTTTTGTTAGTCTTTATGCACTTTCTTGCATCCTAAGTAAGTGGTTTGGAGTGAAAATGCATAACTTCTTTAAATCAAACAACCACCATGAAATTAATGTTAACTCATGAGGTTTAAGCTAAATTTAATTGATTTATAAGCATTGTGAATTTAGTGATACTTGGAGTGGTTGTTTTGGTTTATTGTAGGTGAAGAAAAGAAGAAAAGAGGAAAGCGTGGCCTAAGGAAGCGTGGCCCAAGGAGAACAAGGCGTGGCGCATAATGGAGGAAGTAAGCATTGCCCTCTACAAGGGCACACTGCCCTCTAGGAGGGCAACATAAGGGAACAAAGCTTGAAAGGCAACTCTGCCCTGCCCACGACAAGGGCAGAGCACAAATCTGTGCCTTGGAATCAAGAAGATCAAAACATTGCCCTGCCCTCCTCAAGGGCAGTATTGGGCTCACCAAGGGAAGAAATTCAAAGAAAAAGTTCACCTATGCTTGCTACAAGAATCAAACACGGCACCATGAGGAAGCAAGGAATTAAGCCTCACTTTGGTACCAAGAGAACCAAGGAAAATGGGTAGCGTGTGTGTCATCCAAGTTTCGAACACGGGGCTTCAAGTTGGAAACATTGCCCTGCCCTCCGCGAGGGCAGGGCAGCATTTTGTTGTGGCACGGTCAGCGCACCATTCTGGCGCACCAAGGGGGCTTCGGCAGCATCAATCTGGCGCACAGGCATCAAATCTGGCGCACCAAAAGTTTCTGCCCTACCCTCCGCAAGGGCAGGGCAGCATCCTGCAGCACCAACTCGTCCAAACGCACACGCAAAGCACCAACACGCACCATTTTCTGCCCTGCCCTCCACAAGGGCAGGGCAGCCTCCTGGAAGCAATCTTTGATGGGCCAAAAATTGAATTAAAAATCCAATTTGATTCATTTCTTCACCAAATCAAAAGCCCATCCAAATCCCAAGATCCAAGAATAGAAAGTGTATAAATAGGAGCTAGTTTGATGTAATTAAAAACCTTTTACTTGACTTTTGAATTTTGCACTTTCTTTGGAGCTTTGAATTTTGCAACTTTTCTTTGAGAGACTTGACCGAGATTTCAAGGAATTAGGGAGGAGAATTGATCTCTCTTCTTCCTCGTTCTTGCTTGGGCATTTTCTACTTTTCTTGTTTGAGTCTTGGGTGTTAAGAATTGAGGAAATTCTGTCTCAATCTCCACTCAAGAGCTCTTTAATTTCTCTTCTGCATAATTGAATTCATTTACATTCCCTTTACTGCTTCTTCTTCAATTTCTTGTCAATTGCTTTGAGAACTTGGATCTGGGAAGGCAACTGATATCTAGGCTTTGCTATCTAGTCTCTGGAGTCCTGAGATCCCAATTTCTTTTTGGTTCTTCTGTGAACCTTTGCTGCACTTAATTTCCTTACTGTTTGAGTTCTAATTGCTTCTAATTCAATTTCTGCTCTATTAATTGTTGCAATTCAATTTCTCTTTGCTTAGATTCTGAAATCCCAGTCCACAAATCCCTTTTACATTCAAGCAATTTATATTCCTTGCATTTTAAGTTACTGCAATTTACATTTCTTGCACTTTAAGTTTCAGTCATTTACTTTCTTGTTCTTTAAGATTCAGCAAGTTTACTTTCCTGCTCTTTAATTTACTGCAATTCTCCCCTCTCCCTTTACATTCCAAGCAATTTAGCTTCTGTTAAATACAAACCACTCAACCAAAACTTAATTCGCTTGACTAAATCAACCACTAAACTAAAATTGCTCAATCCTTCAATCCCTGTGGGATCGACCTCACTCATGTGAGTTATTATTACTTGATGCGACCCGGTACACTTGCCGGTGAGTTTTGTGTCGGATCGTTTTCCGCACATCAAGTTTTTGGCGCCGTTGCCGGGGATTGAAATAGATTGACAATGATTAAGTGAAGTGGAGGTCTAGATCAAGCACTTTTTCTTTTCTATTTCTCTAACACACTAACTGTTTGAATTTTTGCTTAAACTAACTAAAAATTCATTCTAACAATAGATTGAAGTTTTATTGACTTTTTGATTCTGTGTGTGTCTTATTGTGTGTTTGTATGTCAAGTACAGGAAGAACCTCCCCTATTCTCTCTGAAATTGACCAAAGAACTCTTCGAAGAATAAGAAGAGCTGAAAAAGGGAAGAACGTCATTGGAGAGGAAGAATCTGAGGAGGAATTCCAAGAAATGGAAGGAGATCCATCAAATCCCAATCAACCAGAAGGAGGAGCCAATAATAACCAACAACAAAGAAGAGTACTGGCTTCCTACACATTTGCAAACGCTAGACATTGTGGGAGTAGCATTCTTCCCCCCAATGTCAATGCAAACAACTTTGAACTAAAGCCACAGCTCATCACACTGGTCCAAAACAACTGTTCTTTTAAAGGAGGGCCATTGGAGGATCCAAATCAACATTTATCTACCTTCTTGAGGATTTGTGACACTGTCAAAACCAATGGTGTGCCTCCTGACAGTTACAAGTTGTTGCTCTTTCCATTCTCTCTCAGGGACAAAGCCACTCAATGGCTAGAAACGTTCCCAAAGGAAAGCATCAACACTTGGGATGATTTGGTGAGCAAGTTTCTTGCCAAATTTTATCCCCCTCAAAGGATCATAAGATTGAAGACTGAGGTGCAGACATTCACTCAAATGGAGGCTGAGAATTTATATGAAGCATGGGAAAGATATAAAGCACTATTGAGAAAATGTCCACCAGAGATGTTTACCGAGTGGGATAAGTTGCAAAACTTCTATGAAGGACTTACTCTGAAGGCTCAAGAAGCACTTGATCACTCAGCTGGAGGCTCATTACAACTCATGAAAACTACAGAGGAAGCTCAAAACCTCATTGATATGGTGGCCAACAACCAATATTTCTTTGCTCATCAGAACAAGATGATGCAGCAGCAGATTCAACAACAGTTTGAGCAAATGGCCAAAAGAATTGATGGCCTGCAAGTAGCAGCAGTGAGCACCACAAGCCAACCATCAACCACATGGGTGCAAAGTGAAGAAACCCAAGAGGAGCAACAGCAAGAGCAAGTCCAATACATGCACAACCAAAATCCTGGAACAAATGAAGTCTATGGTGATACTTACAATCCATCTTGGAAGAACCATCCCAACCTCAGATGGGGAGACAACCACAATCAAAGCCAACAACCATGGCAAAGAAACTCAAGTCAGAACAATTGGAAAAGCACAAACCACAACCCCCAGCCAAACACTAACCAAAACACATATAGAAAACCACAAAATAATTACCCCAACTCTAACCATCACCTACCCAATAACCACCCAACTAACCAAAGCACTTACCATCATCTAACAACACCCCAAAACCAACCCATCTCACAAGAATCTCAGAGGATCACTAATCTAGAGCTTCTCATGGAGAAAATGATGAAGAACCAAGAATTGACAACAAAGAACCAAGAAGCTTCCATGAAGAACCTAGAGAGGCAGATTGGGCAAATCTCCAAACAGATTTCTGTTGAAAAACCATCAAGCTCACTACCAAGTGACACCATTCCTAACCCAAAGGAAGAATGCAAGGTCGTGCAACTAAGAAGTGGAAAGATGTTAGTGGATGGTAACCAAGGAGCAACCAAGAATAATGACAATGAGCCAAGAAAGAATGATGAAGCCATCAACAAGGACATGATAAGCAAGAATGTCCTAGAAAAACTCACAGAGGAAAACAACCAACCACAGAATCTGAAGAAGGGAAAGCAGATCATGGAAGAACCAATTCCAAGACAACTTCAAGGGGAGAAAAGCTTGAAACCCCCAATACCTTATCCACAGAGATTCCACAAAGAGACAAAAGATCAGCATTTCCACAAATTTCTTGAGACTTTCAAGAAGCTGGAAATCAACATACCTTTGGCTGAGGCATTGGAGCAAATGCCTCTGTATGCCAAGTTCTTAAAGGAGCTCATCAACAAGAAGAGAAGTTGGAATGAGAAGGAGACTGTAATGCTTAGTGAAGAATGCAATGCACTCATCAAAAATGGACTCCCTCCCAAGCTTGAAGATCCTGGAGGTTTCTTCCTACCCTGCACTATTGGAAGCCTATTCATCAACAAGGGGATGTGTGACTTAGGAGCAAGCATAAATCTAATCCCATCTTCTTTAGTGAAAAAGCTTGGCATAGAGGAGGTGAAACCAATACAGATGTCCTTGGAGTTGGTGGACCAATCAGTAGTATATCCTAAAGGGCTGATTGAGAACCATTTAGTTAAGGTTGACAAGTTCATCTATCCGGTAGATTTTGTGATCCTGGATTCTTCAGAAAATGTAAATGACTCCATAATACTTGGTCGACCATTTTTGGCCACTGCTAGAGCCATTGTGGATATAGAGCAGGGAGAGCTAACCCTCAGGATGCATGAGGAGAGCATCACCTTGAAAGTCTTTCCAGAATTACAAAGGAATGAAGAAACAAGCAAGACAAGTGGTGACTTCCTTCCAAAGCAAGCAACCGACAAGGCAGTAGAACAGAAAAATAAGCAGCTGCAAGAAGAAAAAGGAATTCAAAAAGAGGCCGGGATGATAAACAAAAAGGGGGAATCATAACTCAAGTCACTATCAAAGGAGACAGATCAACAAGGAAGAAAAAGAAGAAAAATAGGAAGAAGGCTTACAAAGGGTGGAAGAACAAGAAAATTCCAACTGAGGGATTTTCCAAAGGTGACAAAGTACAATTAGTATATCAACAGCTGGGAACAGAAGATCATTACACTGTCAACCAAGTACTCTCTCTTGAGCACATTAAAATTGAGCATCAAGGCACACAGAGAAAGCTTACAGTGAGAGGTGACAAGTTGAGACATCACCAGCATCAACCACCTTAAAGGGAGTTCAATGTCAAGCTAGTGACAATAAAAGAGCGCTTGTTGGGAGGCAACCCAACCTGAGGTAGTTTTCTTTTCATAGCTTTTTCAATAAAAATGTTGAATAATTGGTATGCATTGCAAGGAGCTAAGTTTGGTGTTGCACACCAAAACAATTTAAGGGAGAATGAAGGATTCTAAGTTTGGTGTTCCACCAAAAATCTCACTTAAAAGCACATTCTCACTTCTTGCATAATGCTAGCTCCAAGCAATCAGACAAATTATTCAACTATTTAACTGCTTTCTAGCTTTGATTCCATAACCTTTAGCAAAGACACAGGGTTTCAAATATGGTTAACTTGTTGCATCTGAGACAGTGGCAAACAATTAAGTTTGGTGTTCACACACCAAAACAAATCCAAGAGCCACACTCAATTTATGCATACTAACCATACACTTAAGGGCTTGAGAAGCAAGCAACTTTGAGAATTAGGCAGGACATGAGTCAATAATTGAAGATATGGTGCATCTTAACTCAAAGAAAACACAACAGAAGGAAGAATCAAACGGCTGCAACTTCAAAGGTTGTATCTAAACTTAAATCCTTGCTGCTGTGAAGTGTTTTGAACATGGAAACCATTATATATCCTGCTAAAGTGTCTATCTAGTTGCAAGTGAAATTGTTTGATTATGTATGCTAAATCTGCATATTACTTGTCATTCATCACTTAGCTTGAATTTTGTTTTGTTTCCCATATGCTTGAATAAAAGAGAATTGTTTGAATAGAAAAGTAAAAATCCAATGTTGCATAAATAGAATGGAAGTTAATGGTGGTATATATGTTTGATTAGATGCATAACTCATGAAATAATTGTTGCATAATATCATTTTCATTTAAGTGAGAGTTAGCTTGCTGTTACAAAGATTCTTATCAATAAAGGAAAAAGCCCTTGGGAACAAAAACAGAAAGAAAAGGAAGAAGAAAAAGCCAAAGTGGCAAGAAAAACAAAGAATAAAGGTTGGACACCAATAGCTTGGACCCTAGGACATATGCCTGTGGTGTTCTTGTACTAAGATATGCTTGGATGAGTAAATTCTAAGGGGTATTTTAAAACCCGGTCACTTAGATCAACTGATTTGGGATGGCCAATTGAAAGTCCACAATAAAGAGCAACTTAGATACAGAACATTTAGTTATCCAAAGAGATGCTGGGCATCAATGATCCTAGGAAGAAATAGTGAGCCATGTGTCTGTGGTGGAAAGATGTTGAGTAAAAGAAAAAAATAAAGCCAAAGGCTACTACTGCAACATTAGACACCAAACCTCCAAAAGAATAAGCTTGTCAAGCATTATAAGAAAGAAAAGTTAGCAAGGGAGTAATTAAAAAGTAAGTCTTATAACAGCAAGTTTAGCAAGCCTTTGATGAAAAATGTATACTATGTAACAGCAAACAATAACTTGAGTTATCATTGTCTGCATAAAGACTCCATAAATCAAGTTCTGCTATTTGCTTAATAAGGATATGCTTCTTTTCTTGTTCATTTCATTTTCTCTTAGTTTTGATGCTTGCTTGGGGACAAGCAAGATTTAAGTTTGGTGTTGTGATGACTGGTCATCATATACCCATTTTTCAAGCTAATTTCACTTGTTTTGTTCGTCTTTATGCACTTTCTTGCATCCTAAGTAAGTGGTTTGGAGTGAAAATGCATAACTTCTTTAAATCAAACAACCACCATGAAATTAATGTTAACTCATGAGGTTTAAGCTAAATTTAATTGATTTTTAATTGATTTATAAGCCTTGTGAATTTAGTGATACTTGGAGTGGTTGTTTTGGTTTATTGTAGGTGAAGAAAAGAAGAAAAGAGGAAAGCGTGGCTTAAGGAAGCGTGGCCCAAGGAGAAAAAGGCATGGCGCATAATGGAGGAAGCAAGCATTGCCCTCCACAAGGGCACACTGCCCTCTAGGAGGGCAACATAAGGGAACAAAGCTTGAAAGGCAACTCTGCCCTGCCCACGACAAGGGCAGAGCACAAATCTGTGCCTTGGAATCAAGAAGATCAAAACATTGCCCTGCCCTCCTCAAGGGCAGTATCGGGCTCACCAAGGGAAGAAATTCAAAGAAAAAGTTCACCTATGCTTGCTACAAGAATCGAACACGGCACCATGAGGAAGCAAGGAATTAAGCCTCACTTTGGTACCAAGAGAACCAAGGAAAATGAGTAGCGTGTGTGTCATCCAAGTTTCGAACACGGGGCTTCAAGTTGGAAACATTGCCCTGCCCTCCGCGAGGGCAGGGCAGCATTTTGTTGTGGCACGGTCAGCGCACCATTCTGGCGCACCAAGGGGGCTTCGGCAGCATCAATCTGGCGCACAGGCATCAAATCTGGCGCACCAAAAGTTTTTGCCCTGCCCTCCGCAAGGGCAGGGCAGCATCCTGCAGCACCAACTCATCCAAACGCGCACGCAAAGCACCAACACACACCATTTTCTGCCCTGCCCTCCACAAGGGCAGGGCAGCCTCCTGGAAGCAATCTTTCATGGGCCAAAAATTGAATTAAAAATCCAATTTGATTCATTTCTTCACCAAATCAAAAGCCCATCCAAATCCCAAGATCCAACAATAGAAAGTGTATAAATAGGAGCTAGTTTGATGTAATTAAAAACCTTTTACTTGACTTTTGAATTTTGCACTTTCTTTGGAGCTTTGAATTTTGCAACTTTTCTTTGAGAGACTTGAACGAGATTTCAGAGAATTAGGGAGGAGAATTGATCTCTCTTCTTCCTCGTTCTTGCTTGGGCATTTTCTACTTTTCTTGTTTGAGTCTTGGGTGTTAAGAATTGAGGAAATTCTGTCTCAATCTCCACTCAAGAGCTCTTTAATTTCTCTTCTGCATAATTGAATTCATTTACATTCCCTTTACTACTTCTTCTTCAATTTCTTGTCAATTGCTTTGAGAACTTGGATCTGGGAAGGCAATTGAGATCTAGGCTTTGCTACCTAGTCTCTGGAGTCCTGAGATCCCAATTTCCTTTTGGTTCTTCTGTGAACCTTTGCTGCACTTAATTTCCTTACTGTTTGAGTTCTAATTGCTTCTAATTCAATTTCTGCTCTATTAATTGTTGCAATTCAATTTCTCTTTGCTTAGATTCTGAAATCCCAGTCCACAAATCCCTTTTACATTCAAGCAATTTATATTCCTTGCATTTTAAGTTACTGCAATTTACATTTCTTGCACTTTAAGTTTCAGTCATTTACTTTCTTGTTCTTTAAGATTCAGTAAGTTTACTTTCCTGCTCTTTAATTTACTACAATTCTCCCCTCTCCCTTTACATTCCAAGCAATTTAGCTTCTGTTAAATACAAACCACTCAACCAAAACTTAATTCGCTTGACTAAATCAACCACTAAACTAAAATTGCTCAATCCTTCAATCCCTGTGGGATCGACCTCACTCATGTGAGTTATTATTACTTGATGCGACCCGGTACACTTGCCGGTGAGTTTTGTGTCGGATCGTTTTCCGCACATCATGGAACTCTCCTCCTTCACCTCGGAGATTCAGACTTTTGTTATAAGAGCGACGCGCCATCTTTTGATCTGCTTTTGTTGTAGCTATCCCTTCTGTAGTTGGGAATTTCATACATAGATGTGGGGTTGAAACTATTGCTCCGAGTTGATTCAACGTCGTCCGACCTATTAAGGCATTATAGGCTGAGTTTACGTCGACCACGATATAGTCTATCTTAAGTGTTCTGGATTGGTTCCCCTTTCCAAAGGTTGTGTGTAACGAAACGTATCCTAGTGGCTGTACTGGGGTGTCCCCAAGTCCGAACAGGCTGTTTGGGTATGCTTTTAGCTCTTTTTCTTCTAAGCCGAGCTTGTCGAAGGTAGTTTTGAATAGAATGTCGGCGGAGCTTCCTTGATCAATTAATGTACGGTGGAGGTTGGCGTTTGCCAATATGATTGTGATGACCACGGGGTCGTCGTGTCCTGAGATGATTCCAGATGCATCTTCTTTGGTAAACGTGATTGCTGGGATGTCTGGCACTTCTTTCTTGCCTTCGACATGGTATACTTCTTTGAGGTGTCGCTTGCGGGATGATTTGGAGATTCCTCCTCCAGCAAATCCGTCGTGTATCACGTGGACATGTCTTTTCGGTGTGCGGGGTGATCGTTCTGATCGTCCGACATCTTCATCCCTTCTTCTTTTTCTTGGTTCTTCGTCCCGATTGGCCAGCAACTGATCTAGTTTTCCTTCCCTAACTAATTTCTCTATGACATTTTTCAAGTCGAAGCATTTGTTGGTGGAATGTCCTCGTACTCGATGATACTCACAGTATTCGTTCCGGTTTCCTCCTCCCCTTTTGCCTTTAAGTGGCCGAGCTGGGGGTATTTTTTCCATATGGCAGACTTCTTTGTAAATATCTACCAAGGATACCCTAAGAGGGGTGTAGTTATGATATTTTTTGATTTTCTCTCCGGAGCGATCTTCTTTTTTCTTGGATTCTTTATCTCGGTAGGAAGAACCGAACCTCGAGGCTTCACCGAGTCGAGAATTTTCCTCCATGTTGATGTACTTCTGCGCCCGTTCTTGTACTCCGTCTAGGGATGTCGGGTACCTCTTTGATATAGATTGGGTAAATGGTCCTTCTCGTAGGCCATTTATGAGGCCCATGATGGCAGCTTCTGTTGGTAGACTTTGTATGTCCATGCATGTTTTGTTGAATCTTTCCATGTAGTTACGAAGACTCTCCCGATCTCCTTGCTTGATCCCTAGTAGGCTAGGTGCATGTTTGGCTTTGTCCTTTTGTATGGAAAATCGGGCCAGGAACTTTTTGGTCAGGTCGTCGAAACTCAAGATGGATTTTGGGGGTAGGTTGTCGAACCATCTAATGGCTGTCTTGGTAAGAGTTGTTGGAAAGGCTTTGTAACGAACTGCATCTGAGGCATCAGTGAGGTACATTTTACTTCTGAAGTTGTTGAGATGGTGGTTGGGGTCCGAGGTGCCGTCATATAGAGTCATATCCGGAAGTTTGAAATCTTTTGGGATTTTGGTCTTCATAATTTCCCTGGTGAATGGATCTTGATCTTTCTGAGAGCTATCCTCTGTGGAGGGTCGAGTAGCTTTAGTTTTGAGATCAGCTTCGAGTTTCATAAGCTTATCTTCTAATTCTCGGTGCCGCCTTATCTCCCGACGTAGATCCTCTTCTTTTTCACGTTGATGTTGGGCTTCTTTCTCAAGTTGCTTTAATCGATTTTGAAGAGCTTCTATTGCCCCTGGATTTGATAAATTTTTGTCTCCATTGGACACCAGAGTATCTTTAAGTATAGCATCCGTATTCTTGTGTGGCGTTCTATCTTCCAAACCTGAGTTGTGGTCGTTGTCATGGTTGTCTACCATGGTGTTGGGATGACTTCCAAGGTCCCCGGCAACGGCGCCAATGTTTCGAGGGTTACCTGAAACTATAGGTCGATCTCCGTCGAGATCTTCTGTGTTGGTTGGAGCCGATGTGTCTGGCAGGTATATATCCGCCGGCGCTGGTGTGTCCGCCTTTTGGAACTGAAAGTGCTACTGATCCTTCGTCCCCGGAGGGTGGGGGGTACCTGCAAGGGACTCCGATGCTTAAGTTAGCAAGGGTATTAAGCAGGTATTGAGTAGAATCAGAGTATGAGTTATACCTGGGTGCTCCAGTGTATTTATAATAGTGAGATTAGTTATCTTATCTTATCTTTATCTTTAAGTGAGGTCATCTTTATCTTTTAAGGGAACCGCCCTTCTCTCTGTAGGCTTGGGCCGCCTTAGGATTTGGGGCGTGTTCCTCTATTTGGGCCCTTCTTTGGGCTTTTTGGGGACTTGACCGAGCTCTTTGGGAAGAGATCGGGTTGTCCTGACCTGAACAGGTCGGTCCCTTTGTCTGTCGAACATCCCGGGTCAGACAGCTCGACCCAGGGTATGAACAAAAGGTCAAAACAAAAGCTAGAACTTTTATACAAAAGGAGTCAGGCAACGATGAAAAGAAACAGGAAGAGGTGTTAAAACGTCAAATAGCCTCAAGATACAATCGGAAGGTAACCTAGCAACGACGATCTCATCTTAATCTGAAATGACATCAGAATAGGTCGGTCAGGAGAAGAGAAGCTAGCAGCCAACTGGAAAGGATCATACCAAGTTGTTCAGAAGAACTGGGGAAAGGTTACTACAAAGTGTCCAACCTCGAGGGGCAAGAGCTACCAAGGTCATGGCATGCCTGCAAAGGGCGCCAGACCGAGATCCAAAAAGAATACCCGACCTAGAAAGGTAAGTACTAACATGTAGACACTCTTATCTTCATTTTATTAAAAAATTACAGATTCCCTAAAAAGTTTCCTACCAAGACGCCCGACTACGGCAGGTCGGCAAGGTGAACACCAGATTCACCGCCCGATCACGACAAAGTCGGCAAGATGAAAACCAAATTCATCGTCCGATTACAAAGCGACAAGTCGGCAAGGTGAAAACCAACTTCACCGGCCGACCACGATGAAAACCGAATTCATCGTTTGATTTTGACAAAGGTCAAGAAAGTGAAAACCAAAATTCACTGCTTCTACAAACTCCCAAGACGCATTAATCTGAAGCATTCATCGTCCGATTATAAAGCAACAGATCGACAAAAAGTGAAGAATTGATTCACTGTATGATCTCGATAGGAATGTTCGTCCGACAAAGGTGAAAACGCGATTCACCTATAAGACGATCAAACCGGGACAGAAACCACCATCTACGAATCGGCAAATATGAACACAAAATAAAGCAAGAAGTTATCGAAAGTGATCCCAAAAAGAACCTGACGAGGTCTTATGGATTGCTAAACAATAACTTAAAAAGACTGGCCGACACTAAAAAGTCGGACCAAGTCAACCCAAGTTATCAGCAAATCCCTGGAAAGAGGTATGGCCAACCCTATTAAAGAAGAATTGCTATAACTTAGAAGAGATCGACCTAACGAAGTCGCTCTCCCACAAAACAAGTTATAAAAGTAATCCCTGAAAGAGACCTAACAAAGGTCCAAGAAAGAGGATTACAAAAATAACTTAGAAGAGATTGACCTAACGAAGTCGGTCTCCTACAAGACAAGTTATAAAAGTAATCCCTGAAAGAGACCTAACAAAGGTCCAAGAAAGAAGATTACAAAAATAACTTAGAAGAGATCGACCTAACAAAGTCGGTCTCCTACAAAACAAGTTATAAAAGTAATCCCTGAAAGAGACCTGAACAAGGTCCAAGAAAGAGGATTATAGATATAACTTAGAAGAGCTCGACATGACAATGTTGGCCCAAACGATGAAAGTTATAAAAGTAATCCCTGAAAGAGACTTGAACAAGGTCCAAGAAAGAGGATTACAGAAATAACTTAGGAGGACCCGACATGACAAAGTCGGCCCAAGCGGCAAAAGTTATAAAAGTAATCCCTGAAAGAGACTTGAACAAGGTCCAAGAAAGAGGATTAAAGACATAACTCAGAAGAGACCGACAAGTAGAAGTCGGACCAATGAAAGCTACAGCTTGGACTGATAAGAAGAAGTCGGACCAACGAAAGCTACAGCTTGGACCGACAAGAAGAAGTCGGACTAACGAAAAACGTGCGCTAAAACGGGCATAGCTCCGCCCAAAAAGCCACGGCTCCATGACAAGGCTATCAAAATTGTTCAGAATGACTAAAAAGTGTTATACTAAAACACTAAAAGATCATCGAACGAATTAGCCCCAAGGACCACCTCGACCAAGCAGAAAGTGGACAAAATCAGAAGTGATCAAAAGAGGTCGGGCAACAAAGTACCGACACTCTACAAAGATCCACAAAAATGGACAAAAACATCTCGCAAACGGCTAGAGGAAGGCCAGGAATATTTTGCTAAAAGGTACGAAGTCTTGAAAAAAGACACTACTTAAAAAGCGAAAAGCACAGCCTCAAAGACAGAGCTAAAAAGTCATCCAAACAAACTATAAAAAGGTTCCCCATCGGAACACTACCTAAAAAGTTGTTGGATTATGACTAAAAAGCCCAAACGGCGAAGACAAACAAGTCGGAAGAAGGCTGAAAAGTCCCCTCAACAAAGTAAAAGGCGCAATACCAGACTCGCACAAGGAGAAACTACTCAAAGATCGACCAAAGTCAGGATGCTTGAGCACGACTTCCCCGAAGAGATCGAAACTTTGAAAGCACGGTCTCACGGAAAAGTCCAAACTTAAGCAGGGGCAAAGTCATACAGGTCGACGTCAGCTAAAGAAGAGGCGCAAGTACGACTTCAAAAAAGAACAAGCCAAAAGGTTGGGAAACAACTTAAGGCTCAAATGTGCTTAGCCAAAATGGATACAACTCCACTCAAAGAAGGCACAATCTCAAACAGGGCTACGAACATCATCCAAGACTAAAAAAAGGTTCTATATAAAGAACACTAAAAAGTCATTGGACAAATCACTAAAAGTCCGGATATCAAGCCGCAAGGAAAACTTTGCCAAAGCAGAGGGTTGTCAACACAAACTTAAAGCAAGGCGTGATCCAGAAGGCAAGGGTAGAAAACCCACGCTACCACTCAAAAGAGGTTGGACTGTGAAGTACCAAACCTCTAGAAAATCTGCAAGATTGCAAAGCAATGAAGAAACAAGCAAGACAGATGCTTGAGCACTACTTCCAAAGAGATCGAAGCTCTGAAAAGCACGATCTCATGGAAAGATCGAACTCAAGCAGGGGCACTGTTCATACCCTGGGTCAAGCTGTCCGACCCGGGATATTTAGCGACAAACCGACCGACCACTTCAGGTCAGACTATCCGACCTCTTCTGAAAGAGCTCGGCCAATGCCCGACCTCTTCTCAAAGAGCACGGCCAAATCGCCAAAGGAGCCCAAAGCAGGCCTAAAATGAAGGAATACAGCCCAATCTAAAGGCACCCAAAGCCCAGAAAAATAAAGGCGGTTCCTCTAAAGATAAGATGACTTCACTCAAAGATAAGATAAGATAAGATAAGATAACTATCTTATCTCCAGAGAGGTCACTCCTCACCATTATAAATACACTGGAGCACCCAGGTATAACTCATACTCTGTTTCTACTCAATACCTGCTTAATATCCTTGCTAACTTAAGCATCGTAGTCCCTTACAGGTACCCCACACCCTTCGGTGATAAAGGATCACCAGCACTCTCAGTTCCACAAGTCGGACACACCAGCTCCGACCGCTATACACCTGCCGGACACGTCGGCTCTGACCAACACAGAAGATCTCGACCGAGGTCAACCTACAGTTTCAGGTAACCCTCGGAACAGTTTCAAACTTATTTCATATGAAAATTTCGTTTGTGAAGTTTACGCCGTTCAAAAAACAGATGAAAAATGATTTAAAACAAAAAAGTTATGCGCGTCGGAAGTTTGGGGTTGAAAACTAAAATTTTGCATGCGTACGCATACCCTTCATATGCGAAGGGTCGTTTCTGTTTGGCATGTATGCATACGCGGACATTTGTATGCGTACGCATATTGCCCAAAAAGGGACCTATGCGTACGCGAGAATAGGGCATACACGAGAGTGCGATTCTGTCCAATGTACATGCGTACGAGGACAGGTGTATGCGTGCGCATCTTATGCCAAAAAGGGGACCGATGGGTACGCATAGCCCTATTTTCAGCAAATGATATTTTGTGTTTTAAACCTCTAAATCTCTATTTTCATTCTTTTAACCCTAGACTATGGTAGTAAGTGATGAGCGGATAATTTATACGCTTTTTGGCATTGTTTTTAGGTAGTTTTTAGTAGGATCTAGCTACTTTTAGGGATGTTTTTATTAGTTTTTATGCAAAATTCACATTTCTGGACTTTACTATGAGTTTGTGTGTTTTTCTGTGATTTCAGATATTTTCTGGCTGAAATTGAGGAACCTGAGCAAAAATATGAAAGGAGGCTAACAAAGGACTGCTAATGCTGTTGGATTCTGACCTCCCTGCACTCGAAATGGATTTTTTGGAGCTACAGAACTATAAATGGCGCAATCTCAATGGCGTTGAAAAGTAGACATCCAGCGCTTTTCAGCAATATATAATGGTCCATACTTTGTTCGAGCTTAGACGATGCAAACTGGCGTTCAACGCCAGTCCCAAGCTGCATTATGGAGTAAAACGCCAGAAACACGTCACAAACCAGAGTTAAACGCCAAAAAGATGTTACAACTTGGTGTTTAACCCCAAGAGAAGCCTCTGCACGTGTAAAGCTCAAGCTCAGCCCAAGCACACACCAAAGTGGGCCCCGGAAGTGGATTTCTGCACTTAGACTTATTTTTGTAAACCCTAGTAGCTAGTCTAGTATAAATAGAACTTTTTACTATTGTACAAGGGGTTTTTTTCCCTATTTTCATATTCATATGCCATTTAGGGGGGCTGGCCATGCGGCCATGCCTGGACCATCACTTATGTATTTTCAACGGTGGAGTTTCTACACACCATAGATTAAGCTGTGGAGCTCTGCTGTACCACGAGAATTAATGATATTATTATTGTTCTTCTATTCGATTCAAGCTTATTCTTATTATAAGATATTCGCTGCACTTCAACCTGATGGATGTGATGATCCGTGACACTCATCATCATCCAACCTTATGAACGCGTGTTTGACAACCACTTCCGTTTTACCTTAGACCGAACGTGTATCTCTTGGATTTCTTAATCAGAATCTTCGTGGTATAAGCTAGAACCCTATTGGCGACTGATGAGCGGATAATTTATACGCTTTTTGGCATTGTTTTTAGTATGTTTTTAGTAGTTTTAGTTAGTTTTTAGTGTACTTTTTATTAGTTTTTAGTTAAAATTCACTTTTCTGGACTTTACTATGAGTTTGTGTGTTTTTCTGTGATTTCAGGTATTTTCTGGCTGAAATTGAGGGACCTGAGCAAAAATCTGATTCAGAGACTGAAAAGGACTGCAGATGCTGTTGGATTCTGACCTCCCTGCACTCGAAGTGGATTTTCTGGAGCTACAGAAGCCCAATTGGCGCGCTCTCAACGGCTTTGGAAAGTAGACATCCTGGGCTTTCCAGCAATATATGATAGTCCATACTTTGCCCAAGATTTGATGGCCCAAACCGGCGTTCAAAGTCACCCTTAGAATTCCCAGCGTTAAACGCCGGAACTGGCACCAAAGTGGGAGTTAAACGCCCAAACTGGCACAAAAGCTGGCGGTTAACTCCAAGAGAAGTCTCTACACGAAAATGCTTCAATGCTCGCAAGCACACACCAAGTGGGCCCGGAAGTGGATTTTTATGTCATTTACTCATCTTTGTAATTCTTAAGCTACTAGTTTCCTATAAATAGGACCTTTTACTATTGTATTTTCATCTTTTGATCACTTTAGATCTCTAGATCATCTTCGGACATGTAGTTCTTAGATCATTGGGGGGCTGGCCTCACGGCCATGCCTAGACCTTGTTCTTATGTATTTTCAACGGTGGAGTTTCTACACACCATAGATTAAGGTGTGGAGCTCTGCTGTACCTCGAGTATTAATGCAATTACTATTGTTCTTCTATTCAATTCAGCTTGTTCTTATTCCAAGATATCACTTGTTCTTCAACTTGATGAATGTAATGATCCGTGACACTCATCATCATTCTCACCTATGAACATGTGACTGACAACCACCTCCGTTCTACCTTAGATTAAGTGAATATCTCTTGGATTCCTGATACACGACGCATGGTTGATTGCCTGAGAACCGAGCGCTCGCCTGACAACCGACCCAGCCATTCCGTGAGATCAGAGTCTTCGTGGAATAGGCAAGAACTGATGGCGGCATTCAAGAGAATCCGGAAGGTCTAACCTTGTCTGTGGTATTCTGAGTAGGATTCAATGATTGAATGACTGTGACGTGCTTCAAACTCCTGAGGGCGGGGCGTTAGTGACAGACGCAAAAGAATCACTGGATTCTATTCCGGCCTGATTGAGAACCGACAGATGGATAGCCGTGCCGTGACAGGGTGCGTTGAACATTTCCAATGAGAGGATGGGAGGTAGCCACTGACAACGGTGAAACCCTTGCATAAGCTTGCCATGGAAAGGAGTAAGAAGGATTGGATGAAGACAGTAGGAAAGCAGAGAGACGGAAGGGACAAAGCATCTCCATTCGCTTATCTGAAGTTCTCACCAATGAATTACATAAGTATCTCTATCTTTATCTTTATGTTTTATTCGTATATCACCCATACCCATTTGAGTCTGCCTGACTAAGATTTACAAGGTGACCATAGCTTGCTTCATACCAACAATCTCTGTGGGATCGACCCTTACTCGCGTAAGGTTTATTACTTGGACGACCCAGTACACTTGCTGGTTAGTTGTGCGAAGTTGTAGTGATCACAATTTCGTGCACCAAGTTTTTGGCGCCGTTGCCGGGGATTGTTTCGTGTATGGACAACTGACGGTTCATCTTGTTGCTTAGATTAGGTATTTTTCAGAATTCTTAAAAATGAGTTCTAGAGTTTCATGATGATCCGTTGAAGTCTGGCTGGCTGTGAAGCCATGTCTAATCTTATTGGACCGAGGTTTCAACTTATCATCACAAGAGCTTATTGATCTCTATCAATCTTGCTGTTGGAGCAATGATCTGCTAAGGCTTGGCTGGCCATTGGCCATGTCTAGTGTTTTGGACCGAAGCTTTCTTTGAAAGCTTGGCTGGCTGTGAAGCCATGTCTAATTCCTGGACCGAAGTCTTAGAGTAGCATTGTAGTGATTCCTGGAATTCTCATTAAGAATTTTGAATCCTTTATTTTACTTTTCCACTTAATTTTCGAAAAAGCACAAAAAAATTTACAAAATCATAAAAAAACAAAAATATTTTATGTTTCTTGTTTGAGTCCAATGTCTCATTTTAAGTTTGGTGTCTTGCATGCATGGTTTATTTGATCTTGGTTCTATTTTCAAGTCAATAGTGCAGGGAACTGAAGATTCAGAACATGCAGCAGAGAAATTACACAGAAAAAGCTGGGCGTTCAAAACGCCCAGTGAAGAAGGACAGACTGGCGTTTAAACGCCAGCCAGGGTGCCTGGTTGGGCGTTTAACGCCCAAAAAGGTAGTGCATTGGGCGTTAAACGCCAGAATGTGTACCATTCTGGGCGTTTAACGCCAGGATGGCACAAGAGGGAGGATTTTGTTTTCAAATCAATTTTTTTCAAGTTTTTAAAGTTTTTCAAAATCAAATCTTTTTCAAAATCAATCTCTTTCCTTTTTCAAAGATACTTGCTAACAATTAATGATTTGATTGAACAATTCAAGTATGTTGCCTTTTCTGTTGAGAAAGGTTTAATGTTTGAATCATATCTTTTCTTGTTAGGCAAGTCATTAATTTTTAAAATCAAATCTTTTTAAATTGTTTTCAAATCATATCTTTTCAATCATATCTTTTTAAAACCATAATTTTTCAATCATATCTTTTTCAAACTAGTTTTCAATCATATCTTTTTGGTTTCTTTTTTTTTTCAAAAAAAAAAATTACTTGATTTCTTTCCCACTCTTGGTTTTCGAAAATCAATTAAAGTTTTTCAAAATGTTTTCAAAATCTTTCACTTAATTTTCGAAAATCTCTTCCTCTCTTCTCACATCCTTCTATTTATGGAGTATCACTCCTCCTCAATGCACAATTCGAACTCTGTCTCACTAAGTTCGAATTCTTCTACCTCCTTCTTCCATTTTTCTTTTACTCTGACACCTCAAGGAATCTCTATACTGTGACATAGAGGATTCCACATTTTCTTGTTCTCTTCTCTTTCATATGAGCAGGAACAAAGACAAAGGCATTCTTGTTGAAGCTGACCCTGAACCTGAAAGGACCTTGAAGCGAAAGCTAAGAGAAGCTAAGGCACAACTCTCTATAGAGGACCTGACAGAAATCTTCAAAGAAGAAAAACCCATGGCAGCCAAAAACAACAACAATGCCAACAACGCAAGGAAGGTGCTGGGTGACTTTACTGCACCTACTCCCGACTTCTATGGGAGAAGCATCTCTATCCCTGCCATTGGAGCAAACAACTTTGAGCTTAAGCCTCAACTAGTTTCTCTAATGCAACAGAATTGCAAGTTCCATGGACTTCCATTGGAAGATCCTCATCAGTTCTTAGCTGAATTCTTGCAAATCTGTGACATTGTCAAGACTAATGGGGTTGACCCTGAAGTCTACAGACTTATGCTATTCCCTTTTGCTGTAAGAGACAGAGCTAGAATATGGTTGGACTTACAACCTAAAGACAGCCTGAACTCTTGGGAAAAGCTAGTCAATGCCTTCTTGGCAAAGTTCTTTCCACCTCAAAAATTGAGTAAGCTTAGAGTGGAAGTCCAAACCTTCAGACAGAAGGAAGGAGAATCCCTCTATGAAGCTTGGGAAAGATACAAATAATTGATCAGAAAGTGCCCCTCTGACATGCTTTCTGAATGGAGCATCATAGGTATTTTCTATGATGGTCTCTCTGAACTATCCAAGATGTCTTTGGATAGCTCTGCTGGAGGATCTCTTCATTTGAAGAAGACACCTGCAGAAGCTCAAGAACTAATTGAAATGGTTGCAAATAACCAATTCATGTACACTTCTGAAAGGAATCCTGTGAACAATGGGACAAATCAGAAGAAAGGAGTTCTTGAGATTGATACTTTGAATGCCATATTGGCTCAGAACAAGATATTGACTCAGCAAGTCAATTTGATTTCTCAAAGTCTATCTGGAATGCAAAATGCACCTGGCAGTACTAAGGATGCTTCATCTGAAGAATAAGCTTATGATCCTGAGAACCCTTCAATGGAAGAGGTGAATTACATGGGAGAACCCTATGGAAACACCTATAATTCTTCATGGAGAAATCATCCAAATTTCTCATGGAAGGATCAACAGAGACCTCAACAAGGTTTCAACAACAATAATGGTGGAAGAAACAGGTTTAGCAATGGCAAGCCTTTTCCATCATCTTCTCAGCAACAGACAGAGAATTCTAAGCAGAACCACTCTGACTTAGCAACCATGGTCTCTGATCTAATCAAAACCACTCAAAGTTTCATGACTGAAACAAGGTCCTCCATTAGGAATTTGGAGGCACAAGTGGGACAGCTGAGCAAGAAAGTTACTAAACTCCCTCCTAGTACTCTTCCAAGCAATACAGAAGAAAATCCAAAAGGAGAGTGCAAGGCCATCAACATGGCCGAATTTGGAGAGGAAGGAGAGGAAGTGAACGCCACTGAGGAAGACCTCAATGGGCGTGCACTAGCCTCCACTGAGTTCCCCAATGAGGAACCATGGGAATCTGAGGCTCAAAATGAGACCATAGAGATTCCATTAGACTTACTTCTGCCTTTCATGAGCTCTGATGAGTATTCCTCCTCTGAAGAGGATGAGTATGTCACTGAAGAGCAAGTTGCTAAATACCTTGGAGCAATCATGAAGCTAAATGACAAGTTATTTGGTAATGAGACTTGGGAGAATGAACCTCCTTTGCTCACCAAAGAACTGGATGACTTGTCTAGGCAGAAATTACCTCAAAAGAGACAAGATCCTGGGAAGTTTTCAATACCTTGTACCATAGGCACCATGACCTTCAAGAAGGCTCTGTGTGACTTAGGGTCAAGTGTAAACCTCATGCCTCTCTCTGTAATGGAGAAGCTAGGGATCTCTGAGGTACAAGCTGCAAGAATCTCACTAGAGATGGCAGACAATTCAAAGAAACAAGCCTATGGACTTGTAGAGAATGTTCTGGTAAAAGTTGAGGACCATTACATCCCTACTGATTTCATAGTCCTAGAGACTGGGAAGTGCATGGATGAATCCATCATCCTTGGCAGGCCCTTCCTAGCCACAGCAAAGGCTGTGATTGATGTTGACAGAGGAGAATTGATCATTCAAGTGAATGAAGAATCCTTTGTGTTTAAGGCTCAAGGATATCCCTCTGTCACCATGGAGAGGAAGCATGAAGAGCTTCTCTCAAAACAGAGTCAAACAGAGCCCCCACAGTCAAACTCTAAGTTTGGTGTTGGGAGGCCACAACCAAACTCTAAGTTTGGTGTTGAACCCCCACATTCAAACTCCAAGTTTGGTGTTGGGAGGTTCCAACATTGCTCTGAGCATTTGTGAGGCTCCATGAGAGCCCTCTGTCAAGCTACTGACATTAAAGAAGCGCTTGTTGGGAGGCAACCCAATGTTATATTTTATCTATTTTCCTTTGTTATTTTATGTTTTCTGTAGGTTGATGATCATGAGAAGTCACAAAATCAATTGAAAAAGTAAAAACAGAATGAAAAACAGGAAAAAAAACAGCACACCCTGGAGGAAGGCCTTGCTGGCGTTTAAACGCCAGTAAGAGTAGCAGTTGGGCGTTTAACGCCCAGTCTGGCACCATTCTGGGCGTTTAACGCCAGAAAGGGGCACCAGACTGGCGTTAAACGCCCGGAAAGGGCAAGAACCTGGCGTTAAATGCCAAAAATGGGCACCAGCCCGGTGTTTAACGCCAGAATTGGCTCAAAACGCATTTTTGCATGCCATTTGGTGCAGGGATGACTTTTCCTTGACACCTCAGGATCTGTGGACCCCACAGGATCCCCACCAACCCCACCACCCTCTTTCTTCTTCACCCATTCACCAATCACCTCAATACCTCTTCCCCAAAAACCCTTCACCTATCAAATCCCATCTTTCTCTTCACCACTCACATCCATCCTTCATAAAACCCCACCTACCTCACCATTCAAAAATTTAAACCACTTTCCCTCCCAAACCCACCCATAATGGCCGAACCCTACCCCTCCCCTCACCCCTATATAAACCCATATTCACTCCTTCATTTTCACACACCTTAAACACTACTTCTTCCCCCTTTGGCCGAACCACATAGCCTCCTCCATCTCCTCCATTTTCTTCTTCTTCTACTCTATTCTTTCTTCTTTTGCTCGAGGACGAGCAAACCTTTTAAGTTTGGTGTGGTAAAAGCATTGCTTTTTGTTTTTCCATAACCATTTATGGCATCCAAGGCCGGAGAAACCTCTAGAAAGAGGAAAGGGAAGGCAAAAGCTTCCACCTCTGAGTCATGGGAGATGGAGAGATTCATCTCAAGGGTGCATCAAGACCACTTCTATGAAGTTGTGGCCATGAAGAAGGTGATCCATGAGGTCCCTTTCAAACTCAAAAAGGGTCAACTTTGATCAAAGGTTGGACCAAGTCCTCACAGACATTTGTGAAGAGGGCGCTCAATGGAAGAGAGATTCAAGAGGAAAGCCGGTTCAACTGAGAAGGCATGACCTCAAGCCCATCACTAAGAAAAGGATGGAGCAAACAAGAGACCCCACTCATCATGAAATCCCTGAGATGCCTCAAGGGATGCACTTTCCTCCACAAGACCATTGGGAGCAAATTAACACCTCCCTAGGAGAATTGAGTTCCAACATGGGACAACTAAGGGTGGAGCACCAAGAACATTCCATCCTCCTCCATGAAATTAGAGAAGATCAAAGAATCATGAGAGAGGAGCAACAAAGACAAGGAAGAGACATTGAGGAGCTCAAGCACTCCATAGGATCTTCAAGAGGAAGAACAAGCCGCCATCATTAAGGTGGACCCGTTCTTTAATTTCCTTGTTCTTTATTTTTCTATTTTTCGAATTTTCATGCTTGTGTTTATCTATGTTTGTGTCTTATGATCATTAGTGTCTTAGTGTCTATGCCTTAAAGTTATGAATGTCCTATGAATCCATCACCTTTCTTAAATGAAAACTGTTTTTATCACAAAAGAACAAGAAGTACAGGATTTCAAATTCATCTTTAAAACTAGCTTAATTAGTTTGATGTGGTGACAATACTTTTTGTTTTCTGAATGTATGCTTAAACAGTGCATATGTCTTTTGAATTTGTTGTTCATGAATGTTAAAATTGTTGGCTCTTGAAAGAATGATGAAAAAGGAGACATGTTACTGAGGATCTGAAAAATCATAAAAATGATTCTTGAAGCAAGAAAAAGCAGTGAATACAAAAAAAAAGGGGAAGAAGAAGCGAAAAAAAAAGGGAGACGAAAAAAAAAGAAAGAGAAAAAGAAAGAAAAAAAAGAAAGAAATAAAGTTGTGATCCAAGGCAAAAAGAGTGTGCTTAAGAACCCTGGACACCTCTAATTGGGGACTCTAGCAAAGCTGAGTCACAATCTGAAAAGGTTCACCCAATTATGTGTCTGTGGCATGTATGTATCCGGTGGTAATACTGGAAGACAGAGTGCTTTGGGCCACGGCCAAGACTCAATAAGTAGCTGTGTTCAAGAATCATCATACTTAACTAGGAGAATCAATAACACTATCTGGATTCTGAGTTCCTAAAGAAGCCAATCATTCTGAATTTCAAAGGATAGAGTGAGATGCCAAAACTGTTTGGAGGCAAAAAGCTACTAGTCCCGCTCATCTAATTTGGAGCTAAGTTTCATTGATAATTTGGAGTCTATAGTATATTCTCTTCTTTTTATCCTATTTGATTTTCAGTTGCTTGGGGACAAGCAACAATTTAAGTTTGGTGTTGTGATGAGCGGATAATTTATACGCTTTTTGGCATTGTTTTTAGTATGTTTTTAGTAGTTTTAGTTAGTTTTTAGTATACTTTTTATTAGTTTTTAGTTAAAATTCAATTTTCTGGACTTTACTATGAGTTTGTGTGTTTTTCTGTGATTTCAGGTATTTTCTGGCTGAAATTGAGGGACCTGAGCAAAAATCTGATTCAGAGACTGAAAAGGACTGCAGATGCTGTTGGATTCTGACCTCCCTGCACTCGAAGTGGATTTTCTAGAGCTACAGAAGCCCAATTGGCGGGCTCTCAACGGCGTTGGAAAGCAGACATCCTGGGCTTTCCAGAAATATATGATAGTCCATACTTTGCCCAAGATTTGATGGCCCAAACCGGCGTTCAAATTCACCCTCAGAATTTCCAGCGTTAAACGCCGGAACTGGCACCAAAGTGGGAGTTAAACGCCCAAACTGGCACAAAAGCTGGCGTTTAACTCCAAGATAAGTCTCTACACGAAAATGCTTCAATTCTCAGCCCAAGCACACACCAAGTGGGCCCAGAAGTGGATTTTTATGTCATTTACTCATCTTTGTAATTCTTAAGCTACTAGTTTCCTATAAATAAGACCTTTTACTATTGTATTTTCATCTTTTGATCACTTTAGATCTCTAGATCATCTTCGGACATGTAGTTCTTAGATCATTGGGGGGCTGGCCTCACGACCATACCTAGACCTTGTTCTTATGTATTTTCAACGGTGGAGTTTCTACACACCATAGATTAAGGTGTGGAGCTCTGCTGTACCTCGAGTATTAATGCAATTACTATTGTTCTTCTATTCAATTCAGCTTGTTCTTATTCCAAGATATCACTTGTTCTTCAACTTGATGAATGTGATGATCTGTGACACTCATCATCATTCTCACCTATGAACGTGTGACTGACAACCACCTCCGTTCTACCTTAGATTAAGTGAATATGTCTTGGATTCCTGATACACGACGCATGGTTGATCGCCTGACAACCGAGCGTTCGCCTGACAACCGAGCCAGCCATTCCGTGAGATCAGAGTCTTCGTGGTATAGGCAAGAACTGATGGCGGCATTCAAGAGAATCCGGAAGGTCTAACCTTGTCTGTGGTATTCTGAGTAGGATTCAATGATTGAATGACTGTGACGTGCTTCAAACTCCTGAGGGCGGGGCGTTAGTGACAGACGCAAAAGAATCACTGGATTCTATTCCGGCCTGATTGAGAACCGACAGATGGATAGCCGTGCTGTGACAGGGTGCGTTGAACATTTCCAATGAGAGGATGGGAGGTAGCCACTGACAACGGTGAAACCCTTGCATAAGCTTGCCATGGAAAGGAGTAAGAAGGATTGGATGAAGACAGTAGGAAAGCAGAGAGACGGAAGGGACAAAGCATCTCCATTCGCTTATCTGAAGTTCTCACCAATGAATTACATAAGTATCTCTATCTTTATCTTTATGTTTTATTCGTATATCACCCATACCCATTTGAGTCTGCCTGACTAAGATTTACAAGGTGACCATAGCTTGCTTCATACCAACAATCTCTGTGGGATCGACCCTTACTCGCGTAAGGTTTATTACTTGGACGACTCAGTACACTTGCTGGTTAGTTGTGCGAAGTTGTAGTGATCACAATTTCGTGCACCAGCGACCATTCTTGAGAATCTGGAAAGTCTAAACCTTGTCTGTGGTATTTCGAGTAGGATTCAGGGATTGAATGACTGCGACGAGCTTCAAACTCGCGATTGTTGGGCGTAGTGACAGACGCAAAAGAATCAATGGATTCTATTCCGACATGATCGAGAACCGACAGATAATTAGCCGTGCTGTGACAAGAGCATTTGGACCATTTTCACTGAGAGGATGGGAAGTAGCCATTGACAACGGTTATGCTCTACATACAGCTTGCCATAGAAAGGAGTAAGAATGATTGGAGGAAGACAGTAGGAAAGCAGAGATTCAGAAGGGACAAAGGATCTCCATACACTTATTTGAAATTTCCACCAAGGATTTACATAAGTATCTCTTTCATCTATTTTATGCTTTATTTATTATTATTTTCGAAAACCATGATAACCATTTGAATCCGCCTGACTGAGATTTATAAGATGACCATAGCTTGCTTCATACCAACAATCTCCGTGGGATCGACCTTTACTCACGTAAAGTTTATTACTTGGACGACCCAATGCACTTGCTGGTTAGTTGTGCGAAGTTGTGAAGAATGTGAGTGAACCATAGTAGTGTGTACTAAGTTTTTGGAGCCATTACTAAGAATTGTTCGAGTTATAAAAAGTGTAAATCACAATTTTGTCTATCAAGTTTTTGGCGCCGTTGCCAGGGATTGTTCGAGTTTGGACAACTGACGGTTCATCTTGTTGCTCAGATTAGGTAATTTTATTTTCAATAACTTTTCAAAAATCTTTCAAAAATTTTTTTCTCTTTTTCATTTTTCTAAAGATTAATTTTCGAAAAATCCAAAAAAAATAATAAAATCATAAAAATAAAAAATATTTTTGTGTTTCTTGTTTGAGTCTAGTGCAAATTTTTGAGTTTGGTGTCAATTGCATGTCTTTAAAAATTTGTGCATTTTTTGAAAACTCATGCATGGTGTTCTTCATGATCTTCAAGTTATTCTTGGTAAGTCTTCTTGTTTGATCTTGATATTTTCTTATTTTGTGTTGTTTGTTATTTCTCATATGCATTTTTGAATTCTTAGTGTCTAAATATGAAAAATTTCTAAGTTTGGTGTCTTGCATGTTTTTCTTTTCTTGAAAATTTTTCAAAAATAAGTCTTGATGTTTATCTTGATCTTCAATGTGTTCTAGGTGTTCATCTTGACATTCATAGTGTTCTTGCATGCATTAAGTGTTTTGATCCAAAATTTTCATGTTTTGGGTCATATTTGTGTTTTTCTCTCTCCTCATAAAAAATTCAAAAAAAATATCTTTTCATTATTTTGCTCATAATTTTCGAAAATTTGAGTTGACTTAGTAAAAAATTTTTAAAACTTAGCTATTTCTTATAAGTCAAGTCAAATTTTCAATTTTTAAAAAAAATCCTATCTTTTCAAAATTTTTTTCAAAAATCAAATCTTTTTCATTTTTTTTATTATTTTCAAAAATTTTAAAATTTATTTTCAAAATCTTTTTCTTATCTTTATTTCAAAATTTCGAAAACTTTACTAACAATTAATGTGATTGATTCAAAAATTTGAAGTTTGTTACTTTCTTGTTAAAAAATGTTCAATCTTTAAGTTCTAAAGTCATATCTTTTAGTTTCTTGTAAGTCAATTAATCAATTTTAATTTTAAAAATCAAATCTTTTCCAAAATATCTTTTTCAATCATATCTTTTCAAAATATCTTTTTCAAATCATATCTTTTTCAAAATTTATTTTCAAAAATCTTTTCTAACTTCTTATCTTTTCAAAATTGATTTTCAAATCTTTTTTTTAAATAACTAATTGACTTCTTGTTTGTTTCTTATCTTTTTCAAAACCACCTAACTACTTTCCTCTCTCTAATTTTCGAAAATTCCTCACCCTTTTTCAAAATTCTTTTAATTAACTAATTGTTTCAAATTTTAATTTTAATTTTATTTCTTCTCTTAATTTTCGAAAATCACTAACTATTTTTCAAACCAATTTTCGAAAATTCTTTCCTCTCATCTCTTTCTATTTATTTATTCATATACTAACACTTCTCTTCATCTTAAAAATTTGAACCCTCTCTTCTTCTCTGTGTTCGAATTTCTCTCTTCTCTTTCTTCTATTTTTCTTCTACTCACATAAAGGAATCTCTATACTGTAACATAGAGGATTCCTCTTTCTTTTCTGTTCTCTTCTTTTTCATATGAGCAAGAGCAAGGACAAGGACATTCTTGTTGAAGCAGATCCTGAACCTGAAAGGACTCTGAAGAAGAAGCTAAGAGAAGCTAAAGCACAACAATCCAGAGAAAACCTTACAGAGAATCTCGAAAAAGAGAGAGACATAGCCAAACCCAATAACAATGGTGGAGGCGCAAGGAGGATGCTTCGTGATTATACTACACCTACTTCCAAATTTGATGGAAGAAGCATCTCAATTCCTACCATTGGAGCAAACAATTTTGAGCTGAAACCTCAACTAGTTGCTCTAATGCAACAGAACTGCAAGTTTCATGGACTTCCATCAGAAGATCCCTATTAGTTTTTAACTGAGTTCTTGCAGATCTGTGAGACAGTTAAGACTAATGGAGTAGATCCTGAAGTCTACAGGCTCATGTTTTTCCCTTTTGCTGTAAGAGACAGAGCAAGAACATGGTTGGACTCACAACGTAAAGATAGCCTGGACTCTTGGGATAAGCTGGTCACGACCTTCTTGGCTAAGTTCTTTCCTCCTCAAAAGCTGAGCAAGCTTAGAGTGGATGTTCAGACCTTCAAACAAAAAGATGGTGAATCCCTCTATGAAGCTTGGGAAAGATACAAGCAAATGACCAAAAGGTGTCCTTCTGACATGCTTTCAGAGTGGACCATTTTGGAAATATTCTATTATGGTCTATCTAAGTTCTCTAAGATGTCACTGGACCATTCTGCAGGTGGATCCATTCACATAAAGAAAACGCCTGCAGAAGCTCAAGAACTCATTGACATGGTTGTAAATAACCAATTTATGTACACTTCTGAGAGGAATCCTGTGAGTAATGGGACGCCTCAAAGGAGGGGAGTTCTTGAAATTGATGCTCTGAATACCATATTGGCTTAGAACAAAATGTTGACTCAGCAATTCAACATGATTTCTCAGAGTCTGAATGGATGGCAAAATGCATCCAACAGTACTAAAGAGGCATCTTCTGAAGAAGAAGCTTATGATCCTGAGAACCCTGCAATGGTAGAGGTGAATTACATGGGTGAACCCTATGGGAACACCTATAATTTCTCATGGAGAAATCATCCAAATTTCTCATGGAAGGATCAACAAAAGCCTCAACAAGGCTTTAACAATGGTGGAAGAAATAGGCTCAACAATAGCAAGCCTTTTCCATCATCTTCTCAGCAACAGACGGAGAATTCTAAGCAGAGTCCCTCTAACTTAACAAACATAATCTCTGATCTGTCTAAGGCCATTTTAAGTTTCATGACTGAAACAAGGTCCTCCATTAGAAATCTGAAGGCACAAGTGGGCCAGCTGAGTAAGAAAATCACTAAAACTCCTCCTAGTACTCTCCCAAGCAATACATAAGAGAATCCAAAAAGAGAGTGCAAGGCCATTGATATTGTCTATATGGCTGAATCCAAGGAGGAAAGGGAGGACGTGAATCCCAATGAGGAAGACCTCATGGGACGTCCCCCATTTAGAAAGGAGTTCCCTATTGAGGACCTAAAGGAATCCGAGGATCATATGAAAACCATAGAGATTCTATTGAACCTCCTTCTGCCATTCATGAGCTCTGAGAACTATTCTTCCTCTGAAGAGCAAGTTGCTTAATATCTAGGAGCCATCATGAAGCTGAATGCCAAGTTGTTTGGTAATGAGACTTGGGAAGATGCACCTCCCTTTCTCATTAGTGAACTAGATACATGGGTTCAGCAAACTTTATCTCAAAAGAAACAAGATCCTGGTAAATTATTAATACCCTGTACCATAGGCACCATGACCTTTGAGAAGGCTCTGTGTGACATGGGGTCAGGTATAAATCTTATGCCACTCTCTGTAATGGAGAAGTTGAAAATCTTTGAGGTACAGGCCGCCACATTCTCATTAGAGATGGCAGACAAGTCAATAAGACAAGCTTATGGATTGGTAGAGGACGTGTTAGTGAAGGTTAAAGGCCTTTACATCCCTGCTGATTTCATAATCTTAGACACTGGGAAGGATGAGGATGAATTCATTATTCTTGGAATACCCTTCCTAGCCACAGCAGGAGCTGTGATTGATGTTGACAGAGGGGAATTAGTCCTTCAATTGAATGGGGGCTACCTTGTGTTTAAAGCTCAAGGATCTTCCTCTGCAACCAAGGAGAGGAAGCATGAAAAGCTTCTCTCAATACAGAGTCAAACAAAGCCCCCATAATCAAACTTCAAGTTTGGTGTTGGGAGGCCACAACCAAACTCTAAGTTTGGTGTTGAACCCCCACATTCAAACTCTAAGTTTGGTGTTGGGATGTCCCAACAATGCTCTGATGATCTGTGAGCTCCATGAGAGCTCACTATTAATCTATTTACATTAAAGAAGCGCTTATTGGGAGGCAACCCAATTTTTATTTATCTATATTTCTATTGTTCTTTTATGTTTTATTAGGTTTATGATCATGTGGAGTCACAAAACAATTGCTAAAATTAAAAACATAATCAAAAACAGTAGAAGAAACAGCACACCTAGGAGGAAGAGCTTACTGGCGTTTAAACGCGAGTAAGGAGCATCTGGCTGGTGTTCAACACCAGAACAGAGCATGAATCTGGCGTTGAATACCAGAAATAAGCAACAATCTGGCGTTTAAATGCCAGGATTGCACCCTGAGGAAAGCTGGCATTTAACGACAGCAACAAGTATCAGGCTGGCATTAAACGCCAGAAACTGCTACATTTGGGCGTTTAACGCCAGAAACAAGCTTCAGTCTGGCGTTAAACGCCATAATTGCAAGCAGAGGGAATTTTACACGCCTAATTGGTGCAGGGATGATTCATCCTTGACACCTCAGGATTTGTGGACCCCACAGGATCACCTCAGGATCTGTGGACTCCACAGGATCCCCACCTACCTCAACTCACCTTCTCTCCTCTTCACACAATCCAATGACATTCTTCCCCAAACACCCTTCACCAATCACCTCAATCTCTCTTCCCCATCATCTTTTCACCACTCAAATCCATCCACTCTTCCCCATAAACCCCACCTACCTTCAAATTCAAAATCTCTTTCCCACCCAAACCCACCCTAAATGACCGAACCCCATTCCCTCTCCCTCCACTATATAAACCCCTCCATCCTTCTTCATTTTCACAAAACACAACCCTCTCTTCTCCCCCTTGGCCAAAACACACAACTCTCTCCCTCTCCTCCATATCTTCCTCTTCTTCATCTATTCTCTCTTCTTTTGCTCAAGGACGAGCAACATTCTAAGTTTGGTGTGGTAAAAGCATAGCTTTTTTATTTTTCCAAAACCATTGATGGCATCTAAGGCCGGAGAAACCTCTAGAAAGAGGAAAGGGAAGACAAAAGCTTCCACCTCCGAGTCATGGAAGATGGAGAGATTCATCTCAAAAGCTCATCAAGACCACTTCTATGAAGTTGTGGCCAAGAAGAAGGTGATCCCTGAGATCCCTTTCAAGCTCCAAAAAAATGAGTATCCGGAGATCCGACATGAGATCCAAAGAAGAGGTTCGGAAGTTCTTACCAACCCCATTCAACAAGTCAGAATCTTAATGGTTCAAGAGTTCTATGCCAATGCATGAATCACTAGGAACCATGATCAAAGTATGAACCCGAATCCAAAGAATTATCTTACAATGGTTCGGGGAAAATGCTTAGATTTCAGTCCGGAGAATGTAAGATTGGCATTCAACTTGCCTATGATGCAAGAAGATGCACGCCCCTACACTAGAAGGGTCAACTTTGATCAAAGGTTGGACCAAGTCCTCATGGACATATGTATGGAAGGAGCTCAATAGAAAAGAGACTCTAAAGGCAAGCCGATTCAATTAAGAAGACTGGACCTTAAGCCTATGGCTAGAGGATGGTTGGAGTTCATCCAATGCTCCATCATCCCTACTAGCAACCGATCCGAAGTTACTGTGATTTGGGCCATCATGATCCATAGCATCATGATTGGAGAGGAAGTAGAAGTTCATGAAGTCATCTCTCTAGAACTCTACAAAGTAGCCCAAAAGCCCTCCACTTTGGCAAGGCTAGCTTTTCCTCATCTGATTTGCCATCTATGCTACTCAACTGGAGTTGTCATAGAAGGAGACATCCTCATTGAAGAGGACAAGCCCATCACTAAGAAGAGGATGGAGCAAACAAGAGAAGCCATCCATGGATCTCAAGAGACGCATGAGGAAGCTCATCATCAAGAAATTCCTGAGATAACTCAAGGGATGCATTTTTCTCCAAACAACTATTGGGAACAACTCAACACTTTTCTAGAAGGATGAGTCATGATATGAACCAATTAAGGGTGGACTACCAAGAGCACTCCATCATTCTCAATGAGATTAGAGAAGATCAAAGAGCTATGAGGGAGGAGCAACAAAGGCAAGGAAGAGACATAGAGGAGCTCAAGGACGCCATTGGTCCTTCAAGGAGAAGGCGCCACCATCACTAAGGTGGACTCATTCCTTAACTTCCTTGTTCTTATTTCTCTGTTTTTTTATTTTTAAGCTTCATGTTTGTCTATGTTTGTGTCTTTATTACATGATCATTAGTGTCTAGTAACTATGTCTTAAGGCTATGAATAATTCCATGAATCCTTCACCTTTCTTAAATGAAAAATGTTTTTAATACAAAAGAACAAGAAGTACATGAGTTTCGAATTCATCCTTGAAATTAGTTTAATTATATTGATGTGGTGACAATACTTTTTGTTTTTTGAATGAATGCTTGAACAGTGCATATTTTTTATCTTGTTGTTTATGAATGTTAAAATTTTTTGCTCTTGAAAGAATGATGAAAAGAGAAATGTTGTTGATGATCTAAAAAATCATAAAATTGATTCTTGAAGCAAGAAAAAGCAGTGAAGAACAAAGCTTGCAAAAAAAAAAAGTGGCGAATATATATATATATATATATAAAAGAAAAAGAAAAAGCAAGCAGAAAAAGCCAATAGCCCTTAAAACCAAAAGGCAAGGGTAAAAAGGATCCAAGGCTTTGAGCATCAATGGATAGGAGGGCCCAAGGAAATAAAATCCAGGCCTAAGCGGCTAAATCAAGCTGTCCCTAACCATGTGCTTGTGGCATGCAGGTCCAAGTGAAAAGCTTGAAACTGAGTGGTTAAAGTCATGATCCAAAGCAAAAAGAGTGTGCTTAAGAGCTCTGGACACCTCTAACTGGGGACTTTAGCAAAGCTGAGTCACAATCTGAAAAGATTCACCCAGTCATGTGTCTGTGGCATTTATGTATCCGGTGGTAATACTGGAAAACAAAGTGCTTAGGTCCACGGCCAAGACTCATAAAAGTAGCTGTGTTCAAGAATCAACATACTTAACTAGGAGAATTAATAACACTATCTGAACTCTGAGTTCCTATAGATGCCAATCATTTTAAACTTCAAAGGATAAAGTGAGATGCCAAAACTGTTCAGAAGCAAAAAGCTACAAGTCCCGCTCGTCTAATTAAAACTAATCTTCATTGATATTTTGAGATTTATAGTATATTCTCTTCTTTTTATCCTATTTTATTTTCAGTTGCTTGGGGACAAGCAACAATTTAAGTTTGGTGTTGTGATGAGCAGATAATTTATACGCTTTTTGGCATTGTTTTTAGGTAGTTTTTAGTAGGATCTAGCTACTTTTAGGGATATTTTTATTAGTTTTTATGCAAAATTTACATTTATGGACTTTACTATGAGTTTGTGTATTTTTCTGTGATTTCATGTATTTTCTGGCTGAAATTGAGGGACCTGAGCAAAAATCTGATAGGATGCTGACAAAGGACTGCTGATGTTGTTGGATTCTGACCTCCCTGCACTCGAAATGGATATTCTGGAGCTACCAAACTCCAATGCGCACGCTCTTAACGGCGTTGGAAAGTAGACATCCAGAGCTTTCCAGCAATATATAATGGTTCATACTTTGTTCGAGCTTAGATGACGCAAACTGGCGTTCAACGCCAGTCCCATGCTGCATTCTGGAGTAAAACACCAGAAACACATCACAAACCAGAGTTAAATGCCAAACAGACGTTACAACTTGGTGTTTAATCCCAAGAGAAGCCTCTGCACGTGTAAAGCTCAAGCTTAGCCCAAGCACACACCAAAGTAGGCCCCGAAAGTGGATTTCTGCACTTAGACTTATTTCTGTAAACCCTAGTAGCTAGTCTAGTTTAAATAGAACTTTTTACTATTGAACAAGGGGTCTTTTCCCTTATTTTTGAATTCATATGCCATTTAGGGGGGCTGGCCATTCGGCCATGCCTGGACCATCACTTATGTATTTTCAACGGTGGAGTTTCTACACACCATAGATTAAGATGTAGAGCTCTGTTGTACCTCGAGAATTAATACAATTATTATTGTTCTTCTATTCGATTCAAGCTTATTCTTATTCTAAGATATTCGTTGCACTTCAACCTGATGGATGTGATGATCCGTGACACTCATCATCCTCCATCCTTATGAACGCGTGTTTGACAACCACTTCCGTTTTACCTTAGACCGAACGTGTATCTCTTGGATTCCTTAATCAGAATCTTCGTGGTATAAGCTAGAACCCTATTGGTGGCCATTCTTGAGAATCCGGAAAGTCTAAACCTTGTCTGTGGTATTTCGAGTAGGATTCAGGGATTGAATGACTGTGACAAGCTTCAAACTCGCGATTGTTGGGAGTAGTGACAGACGCAAAAGAATCAATAGATTCTATTCCGACATGATCGAGAACCGACAGATGATTAGCTGTACTGTGACAAGAGTATTTGGACCATTTTCACTGAGATAATGGGAAGTAGCCATTGACAACGGTGATGTCCTACATACAGCTTGGCATAGAAAGGAGTAAGAATGATTAGAGGAAGACAGTAGGAAAGCAGAGATTCAGAAGGGACAAAGGATTTCCATACACTTATCTGAAATGTCCACCAAGGATTTACATAAGTATCTCTTTCATCAATTTTATGCTTTATTTATTATTATTTTCGAAAACCATTATAACCATTTGAATCCGCTTGACTGAGATTTATAAGATGACCATAGCTTGCTTCATACCAACAATCTCCGTGGGATCGACCCTTACTCACGTAATGTTTATTACTTGGACGACCCAATGCACTTACTTGTTAGTTGTGCGAAGTTGTGAAGAATGTGAGTGAACCATAGTAGTGTGCACCAAGTTTTTGGAGCCATTACTAAGAATTTTTCACGTTATAAAAAGTGTAAATCACAATTTTGCCTATCAGTAAGCCTTGTAATAAGATGAAGCTAGGAAATGGAGGTAACTTAGAGGTGAAGCAAAGTTGGAAAAGTGATGAATTATATATGAAAATGGGTATATTTGGAGTGTATATGGTCCCATGGCTTAAATGATATGATTATGCAATAATTACAAATGATTATGAATGTTATTTGGCTTATATACTCTATTATCCGGGACATGAGTTTTCCTGGGTAAAATACCATGGCTTGCCACCACATGTTCCAGGTTGAGACTCGATACTCCGTCGACCTTACGTCGTAAGAGGTGACCGGACACTTATAAATTTCCAAAAAGTTTAACCCCCATTGAGTAAAGTTTTATATATGTATGAATTATGAATAAAAAGAGAAAAAGCTATGCATAGACTCATGGGGATGCGCGATAGCGGACAGTCCAGGGTTTAGCAGTCGGACTTGTCCTCAGCCATAGGACAAGTATACATCATGTGCATATTGTTTGCTTTTCTTGCTTGTGTATTAATTAAGAATTCAAAAGTGAATTATTATGTCGATTGTTATATTTGCTAATTGCAGTACTTGTATACTATATGTGTTTGCCCTTGCTTGCTTGTTTGTCTGTGCACTATCACTGGTGTTGGAGGATTGGAGGAAAGGCGGGAAAGTTAGGAAGTCACTACAAAAAAATTCATTTTAGCGACAAACTTTTAACGACAATAATACAATGGTTACTATTTCTTTTATTTAACTTATATTTTTGTGGCAATTACACATTTGCCATCATTAATATATATTATAATGGCAATTATTATTATTGCTACTAAATTATTACTTCTTTTATTTTTATATTTATTTTTTTAAATTAATAACGGCCATTGTTATTATTGCCAGTAAATATTCCTATTTTCCTAAACTAAATTGATTAAAAAAGAAAAAGAAAAAAAAATTGTTCCCGTGTTGGGGTTTGGTTCTTCAGAAGACTCACTTCCCTCCGTCACTACCTTAATGGAACTAACTTCCTTCCATCATCGACCATCACCGCCACAGGCCTTGCCACCACTGACAGCCGCCGTCCATCGTCCTACACTCATTCAACCCGCATCTCTATTCCTCCACCTCAGATCTACGTTGTAAATTCTTGATTCCTTTTATCCAAATTGGAAAACCAAAAAATAGTGTCAGTGTTGTGCCATGGAAGCTTGAGCTCGTAGTTTTGGTGTAAGTCCTGCGACTGCGACACTTTTCCTTCTCTTTCTTTCTCTGCTTACAATGAAGGACTCCGAATCCCATTCGCCTTTTGCCGTTCACCTCACATCGGTATGTTTCGTATCTCTCTCATTCATTCCAATCTTTTTTTCTCCAATTCTCTAAAATTAGGGATTTTATGTAATTGCAAATTTATTATTTTGGAGTTTGGACCATTCAATTCTTGGTAGAGGAAAGATGAATATCTGTCATAATTATGTATTTTGGTCCTTGTTCGTGAAAATTGTTCGCAGGGGGCAAGAAATTCTGCACCACCACTGATACGTTGACTCAGCGGGAACCTGATTCAATGCTAGCTGCTATGTTCAGTGGTCGCCACACTCTTTTCCTAGATTCTGATAAGGCAATGTCAAATTCTGTCTTTCTTCGTTTTTTGTTTATACTTGTATATGGTTTCCTCAATTATGCACGTTTGGCTTTGTTTATTGATTTGGTGCATTGCATTGCATGCTGAGTAAGAGTTTGTGGAAAGTGAGTGTGGGATTAAAAAAGGGAATTCAAAATTCAGCGACTGGGGTCAGGGGGCGACTTGCCCCAATCTGGTGGTGAGTATAACCCTTATCTTGTGGCGCGCAGGGTCAATTCCAGCCACGGCATGATGATCGATGACGACATGGAGGCTGGTTCTTTGGGGCCTTACCACGACAGGCCAAGAACTTTTCGCAACATGCGCACCAAACCTTACACCCCACTGGTAAATTAACTCCACTACCACTGCTTCCTTCATTATCTAATTTCAACCATTTTCTCACTCCCATATTTCTGCAGATATTTCGTATTCTCCTGGGAATAAATGTCTGTGTTCTATTCATTCTTTTGCTCCTCGGATTTGGGGCTATCTTTTACATGGGAGCTAGTACATCTCCCATCATTGTCTTTGTCATCTCTATTCGTATTCTCAGCTTTCTTGTGTCTATATATCTTACAAAGTGGGTGCTTGCAAAGGATGAGGGCCCCCCTGAAATGGTTCAGGTAACTCTATTTCCTATGCTTAACTTTTTATGCCCTGCTCCCACAAACATTCTAGATTTATATTCCCTTTTATTGAATTCTAGTCTTCATTTTGGTTACTGGGTTTTTGCAACATGAAATATTGATATAGAATGTGATGCGAATCACGTAGAACAACTATATCTTTTTTATCAAATAAAGAGAAGTTGATTGTTGTGGATTCTGTAAGAGAGGGTAAGGTCAATTGTTGTAGGTTACATCCCTGGCTAAAACAAAAGTGGCATTTCATGCATAGTCTTTTGACAGAACAATTTAGCATTAATATAACTTTCATGTGGTTTTTATAATAGTAGAAAATTTAGAATTCTCATTCAATTTTCTCAAGTTTAGTTGATTCGGGTTACTGAGCGTTAAGTAGCCACCTATATACGACAAGATGATGAAAACTTGTCTAGAGAGTTGATTGGAAGAAGAAGACAAATAAGCAATAAAGGCACTAGTGCAAACATCTCATGCATAGGGCCTAATTTCTATCAGAGAGTGTGAGCTATTTGGTTTTTATTTTATAATGAAATATGTCAAAGACCAACTATCTCAAAATCTTAAGCTATTGCATGTAAGGCACATGAATAATTTTTGAAATATTCCGATAAAGCAAACTATTTGTTTACTATATAACAGTTCACATGTTAAAACTTATTCTAGATTTGTGATGTCTTTTATGCTGACTTCAAATATCATACCATGAACTCATTGTTTTCTTGTCCTGAGCTTATCATATTGCTTTCTAGATAGCAGATGCTATACGAGATGGAGTTGAAGGCTTCTTTAGGACCCAATAATTATATTGTCAGTGTTAAAGGATAATTAATTGAGTGAAATTGAAAGGATCCTTTTGATTATTAACCGAGATTATTTATGTTATAGTATCTCTTGTTAGTAGTATTGTGTTCTGTTATATCTGTCACTGAGGATTAGGAATGAGAATGAGGACCAAGGATGCTAATTGGTTTCTTATTTCTTCTTTTTTTTTTACAGGGGATGATAGTGACAGAAAGATGGCTCTCAAATTCGAAAGAGTGAAGTGAGTAACTTTCTGTTATACAAGTTCTCTAATACATCTACATCAGTGTAGGTGAAATTAGTTATAATTCAAGGGACAATGTTATTGTTAACATATCTTAATTATTCTGAATTTAATATCTCCCTGTAGAAAATGGGAGAATGAAATACCAAAACCATATCTGGAGTAGTTCTTATCACATCCTCCTGAAGAACTAAATATTATATTTTGCTTTCTTCTTTACTGAAAGTTTTCTGAATTTGTTTGCCTTTTTAATTGTTGTCTAACTGATTGGAAAAAAGATATTTTCATGTTGGTAATGTTGGAATACAATCAAAAGGACTTCTATAAGTTCATCTTTTGTATTTCCATGATTGTTAAGGATTAAATTACATGTCAATTGTCTCTAAGAGTATGTTTCATTGGTGTAAAAGAGGGATGGAATATATTATAGTTGAGTTTGATATATATTGAGTTCGTGCAAGGCGAGTATTTCTTGTTACACAACTACCATCAAACAATCCTTATCAATTTATATATTAATAAACCATCCAACCAAACATCTCCGACACATTTACCCTTGTAAAGGTATTGGCTTTTTGTTGGAGCTCAACCTTCGAAAGCAGTAGAGCGTCTTCTACTGCGAGCAGGGTTACTTCCTCCACCACCAATAGTGGCAGCAGGTGGACCACGTGGTACGAGCTCTTTCGGTACATCCAAACAGGAACAGCCAGCTGATGCTAACCGCGATGATGGTGAGCTTGACACACTCCTCCTATAAGTGCTTGACAATTTACACCTTTTTAACTTATTTTTTTATTTTAAATTTTGGCTCACTCAATTCTAATGCCATTATTACAGGTGTATTTCCACAAGCTATCTTTTCAATTGGCTTACAAGTTAACTGAAGAGAATATCTAACATATGTTTCGGGAATGTGGTTTGAGTTGTGGAAGTATCATCACCTAGAGTAAGGACTAAACATTGATTAAATTATGCACGCCGCTGGTGCACAAAATTGTGATCACTACAACTCCGCACAACTAACCAGCAAGTGTACTGGGTCGTCCAAGTAATAAACCTTACGCGAGTAAGGGTCGATCCCACAGAGATTGTTGGTATGAAGCAAGCTATGGTCACCTTGTAAATCTTAGTCAGGCAGACTCAGATGGTTATAGATGAATCATGAATAAAAGATAAAGATAGAGATACTTATATAATTCATTGGTGAGAATTTCAGATAAGCGTATGAAGATGCTTTGTCCCTTCTGTCTCTCTGCTTTCCTACTGTCTTCATCCAATCCTTCTTACTCCTTTCCATGGCAAGCTTATGCAAGGGTTTCACCGTTGTCAGTGGCTACCTCCCATCCTCTCATTGGAAATGTTCAACGCACCCTGTCACGGCACGGCTATCCATCTGTCGGTTCTCAATCAGGCCGGAATAGAATCCAGTGATTCTTTTGCGTCTGTCACTAACGCCCCGCCCTCAGGAGTTTGAAGCACGTCACAGTCATTCAATCATTGAATCCTACTCAGAATACCACAGACAAGGTTAGACCTTCCGAATTCTCTTGAATGCCGCCATCAGTTCTTGCCTATACCACGAAGACTCTGATCTCACGGAATGGCTGGCTCGTTTGTCAGGCGAGCGCTCGGTTGTCAGGCGATCAACCATGCATCGTGTATCAGGAATCCAAGAGATATTCACTCAATCTAAGGTAGAACGGAGGTGGTTGTCAGTCACACGTTCATAGGTGAGAATGATGATGAGTGTCACGGATCATCACATTCATCAAGTTGAAGAACAAGTTATATCTTGGAACAAGAACAAGCGGAATTGAATAGAAGAACAATAGTAATTGCATTAATACTCGAGGTACAGCAGAGCTCCACACCTTAATCTATGGTGTGTAGAAACTCCACCGTTGAAAATACATAAGAACAAGAGTGATCATTGGCTTCGGTCCCAAAGAGGGAACCAGAAGAACCAAGATCTGATCTAAGAACTACATGTCCGAAGATGAAAGATACAATAGTAAAAGGTCCTACTTATAGGGAACTAGTAGCTTAAGAATTACACACCATATATTGCTGGAAAGCCCAGGATGTCTACTTTCCAACGCCGTTGAGAGCGCGCCAATTGGGCTTCTGTAGCTCTAGAAAATTCACTTCGAGTGCAGGGAGGTCAGAATCCAACAGCATCTGTAGTCCTTTTCAGTCTCTGAATCAGATTTTTGCTCAGGTCCCTCAATTTCAGCCAGAAAATACCTGAAATCACAGAAAAACACACAAACTCATAGTAAAGTCCAGAAAAGTGAATTTTAACTAAAAACTAATAAAAAGTATACTAAAAACTAACTAAAACTACTAAAAACATACTAAAAACAATGCCAAAAAGCGTATAAATTATCCGCTCATCACAACACCAAACTTAAATTGTTGCTTGTCCCCAAGCAACTGAAAATCAAATAGGATAAAAAGAAGAGAATATACTATAGACTCCAAATTATCAATGAAACTTTGCTCCAATTAGATGAGCGGGACTAGTAGCTTTTTGCCTCTGAACAGTTTTGGCATCTCACTTTATCCTTTGAAATTCAGAATGATTGGCTTCTTTAGGAACTCAGAATCCAGATAGTGTTATTGATTCTCTTAGTTAAGTATGATGATTCTTGAACACAGCTACTTTATGAGTCTTGGCCGTGGCCCAAAGCACTCTGTTTTCCAGTATTACCACCGGATACACACATGCCACAGACACATAATTGGGTGAACCTTTTCAGATTGTGACTCAGCTTTGCTAGAGTCCCCAATTAGAGGTGTCCAGGGTTCTTAAGCACACTCTTTTTGCCTTGGATCACAACTTTATTTCTTTCTTTTTCTTTCTTTTTCTCTTTTTTTTCGTCTTTTTTTTCGCTTCTTCTCCCCCTTTTTTTTTGTATTCACTGCTTTTTCTTGCTTCAAGAATCATTTTTATGATTTTTCAGATCCTCAGTAACATGTCTCCTTTTTCATCATTCTTTCAAGAGCCAACAATTTTAACATTCATGAACAACAAATTCAAAAGACATATGCACTGTTTAAGCATACATTCAGAAAACAAAAATTATTGTCACCACATCAAACTAATTAAGCTAGTTTTAAAGATGAATTCGAAATCCTGTACTTCTTGTTCTTTTGTGATAAAAACAGTTTTCATTTAAGAAAGGTGATGGATTCATAGGACATTCATAACTTTAAGGCATAGACACTAAGACACTAATGATCATAAGACACAAACATGGATAAACATAAGCATGAAAACTCGAAAAACAAGAAAATAAAGAACAAGAAGATTAAAGAACGGGTCCACCTCAGTGATGGCGGCTTGTTCTTCCTCTTGAAGGTCTTATGGAGTGCTTGAGCTCCTCAATGTCTCTTCCTTGTCTTTGTTGCTCCTCTCTCATGATTCTTTGATCTTCTCTAATTTCATGGAGGAGGATGGAATGTTCTTGGTACTCCACCCTTAGTTGTCCCATGTTGGAACTCAATTCTCCTAGGGAGGTGTTAATTTGCTCCCAATAGTCTTGTGGAGGAAAGTGCATCCCTTGAGGCATCTCAGGGATCTCATGATGAGAGGGGTCTCTTGTTTGCTCCATCCTTTTCTTAGTGATGGGCTTGTCCTCATCAATGAGGATGTCTCCTTCTATGTCAACTCCTACTGAATAACAGAGGTGACAAATGAGATGAGGAAAGGCTAACCTTGCTAAGGTAGAGTACTTGTCCGCCACCTTATAGAGTTCTTGGGCTATTACCTCATGAACTTCTACTTCTTCTCCAATCATGATGCTATGGATCATGATGGCCCGGTCTAGAGTAACTTCAGACTGGTTGCTAGTGAGAATGATTGAGCGTTGGATAAACTCCAACCATCCTCTAGCCACGGGCTTGAGGTCATGCCTTCTTAATTGAACCGGCTTCCCTCTTGAATCTCTCTTCCATTGGGCGCCCTCTTCACAAATGTCAGTGAGGACTTGGTCCAACCTTTGATCAAAGTTGACCCTTCTTGTGTAAGGATGTTCATCTCCTTGTATCATAGGCAAGTTGAATGTCAACCTCACATTTTCCGGACTAAAATCTAAGTATTTCCCCCGAACCATTGTAAGCCAATTCTTTGGGTTCGGGTTCACACTTTGATCATGGCTCTTGGTGATCCATGCATTGGCATAGAACTCTTGAACCATTAAGATTCCGACTTGTTGAATGGGGTTGGTGAGAACTTCCCAACCTCTTCTTCGAATCTCATGTCGGATCTCCGGATATTCACTCTTTTTGAGTTTGAAAGGGACCTCGGGGATCACCTTCTTCAAGGCCACTACTTCATAGAAGTGGTCTTGATGCACCCTTGAGATGAATCTCTCCATCTCCCATGACTCGGAGGTGGAAGCTTTTGCCTTCCCTTTCCTCTTTCTAGAGGTTTCTCCGGCCTTAGATGCCATAAATGGTTATGGAAAAACAAAAAGCAACGCTTTTACCACACCAAACTTAAAAGGTTTGCTCGTCCTCGAGCAAAAGAAGAAAGAATAGAGTAGAAGAAGAAGAAAATGGAGGAGATGGAGGAGACTATGTGGTTCGGCCAAAGGGGGAAGAAGTAGTGTTTAGGGTGTGTGAAAATGAAGGAGTGAAGATGGGTTTGTATAGGGGAAGGGTTTTTTTGGGGAAGAGGTATTGAGGTGATTGGTAAATGGGTGAAGAAGAAAGAGGGTGGTGGGGTTGGTGGGGATCCTGTGGGGTCCACAGATCCTGAGGTATCAAGGAAAAGTCATCCCTACACCAAATGGCATGCAAAAATGCGTTTTGAGCCAATTCTGGCGTTAAACGCCGGGCTGGTGCCCATTTCTGGCGTTTAACGCCAGGTTCTTGCCCTTTCCTGGCGTTTAACGCCAGTCTGGTGCCCCTTTCTGGCGTTAAACGCCCAGAATGGTGCCAGACTGGGCGTTAAACGCCCAACTGCTACTCTTACTGGCGTTTAAACGCCAGCAAGGCCTTCCTCCAGGGTGTGCTATTTTTCTTCCTGTTTTTCATTCTGTTTTTGCTTTTTCAATTGATTTTGTGACTTCTCATGATCATCAACCTACAGAAAACATAAAATAACAAAGGAAAATAGATAAAATATAACATTGGGTTGCCTCCCAACAAGCGCTTCTTTAATGTCAGTAGCTTGACAGAGGGCTCTCATGGAGCCTCACAAATGCTCAGAGCAATGTTGGAACCTCCCAACACCAAACTTAGAGTTTGAATGTGGGGGTTCAACACCAAACTTAGAGTTTGGTTGTGGCCTCCCAACACCAAACTTAGAGTTTGACTGTGGGGGCTCTGTTTGACTCTGTTTTGAGAGAAGCTCTTCATGCTTCCTCTCCATGGTGACAGAGGGATATCCTTGAGCCTTAAACACAAAGGAATCTTCATTCACTTGAATGATCAATTCTCCTCTGTCAACATCAATCACAGCCTTTGCTGTGGCTAGGAAGGGTCTGCCAAAGATGATGGATTCATCCATGAACTTCCCAGTCTCTAGGACTATGAAATCAGCAGGGATGTAATGGTCTTCAATCTTTACCAAAACATCCTCTACAAGTCCATAAGCTTATTTTCTTGAATTGTCTGCCATCTCTAGTGAGATTCTTGCAGCTTGTACCTCAAAGATCCCTAGCTTCTCCATTACAGAGAGAGGCATGAGGTTTACACTTGACCCTAAGTCACACAGGGCCTTCTTGAAGGTCATGGTGCCTATGGTACAAGGTATTGAAAATTTCCCAGGATCTTGTCTCTTTTGAGGTAATTTCTGCCTAGACAAGTCATCTAGTTCTTTGGTGAGCAAAGGAGGTTCATTCTCCCAAGTCTCATTACCAAATAACTTGTCATTTAGCTTCATGATTGCTCCAAGGTATTTGGCAACTTGCTCTTCAGTGACATACTCATCCTCTTCAGAGGAAGAATACTCATCAGAGCTCATGAATGGCAGAAGTAAATCCAATGAAATCTTTATGGTCTCAATGTGAGCCTCAGATTCCCATGGTTCCTCATTAGGGAATTCATTGGAGGCCAGTGGACGCCCATTGAGGTCTTCCTCAGTGGCATTCACTGCCTCTCCTTCCTCTCCAAATTCGGTCATGTTGATGGCCTTGCACTCTCCTTTTGGATTTTCTTCTGTATTGCTTGGGAGAGTACTTGGAGGGAGTTCAGTAACTTTCTTGCTCAGCTGTCCCACTTGTGCCTCCAAATTCCTAATGGAGGACCTTGTTTCAGTCATGAAACTTTGAGTGGTTTTGATTAGATCAGAGACCATGGTTGCTAAGTCAGAGTGGTTCTGCTTAGAATTCTCTGTCTGTTGCTGAGAAGATGATGGAAAAGGCTTGCCATTGCTAAACCTGTTTCTTCCACCATTATTGTTGTTGAAACCTTGTTGAGGCTCTCTTGATTCTTCCATGAGAAATTTGGATGATTTTTCCATGAAGAATTATAGGTGTTTCCATAGGGTTCTCCCATGTAATTCACCTCTTCCATTGAAGGGTTCTTAGGATCATAAGCTTCTTCTTCAGATGAAGCATCCTTAGTACTGCCAGGTGCATTTTGCATTCCAGACAGACTTTGAGAAATCAAATTGACTTGTTGAGTCAATATTTTATTCTGAGCCAATATGGCATTCAGAGTATCAATCTCAAGAACTCCTTTCTTCTGATAAGTCCCATTGTTCACAGGATTCCTTTCAGAAGTGTACATGAATTGGTTATTTGCAACCATTTCAATTAGTTCTTGAGCTTCTGCAGGCGTCTTCTTCAGATGAAGAGATCCTCCAGCAGAGCTATCCAAAGACATCTTGGATAATTCAGACAGACCATCATAGAAAATACCTATGATGCTCCATTCAGAAAGCATGTCAGAAGGATATTTTTTGATCAATTGTTTTGTATCTTTCCCAAGCTTCATAGAGGGATTCACCTTCCTTCTGTCTGAAGGTTTGGACTTCCACTCTAAGCTTACTCAATTTTTCAGGTGGAAAGAACTTTGCCAAGAAGGCATTGACTAGCTTTTCCCAAGAGTTCAGGCTGTCTTTAGGTTGTAAGTCCAACCATATTCTAGCTCTGTCTCTTACAGCAAAAGGGAATAGCATAAGTCTGTAGACTTCAGGGTCAACCCCATTAGTCTTAACAGTGTCACAGATTTGCAAGAATTCAGCTAAGAACTGATGAGGATCTTCCAATGGAAGTCCATGGAACTTGCAATTCTGTTGCATTAGAGAAACTAATTGAGGCTTAAGCTCAAAGTTGTTTGCTCCAATGGCAGGGATAGAGATGCCTCTCCCATAGAAGTCGGGAGTAGGTGCAGTAAAGTCACCCAGCACCTTTCTTGCATTGTTGGCATTGTTGTTATTTTCGGCTGCCATGGGTTCTTCTTCTTTGAAGATTTCTGTTAGGTCCTCTACAGAGAGTTGTGCCTTAGCTTCTCTTAGCTTTCGCTTCAAGGTCCTTTCAGGTTCAGGGTCAGCGTCAACAAGAATGCTTTTGTCCTTGCTCCTGCTCATATGAAAGAGAAGAGAACAAGAAAATGTGGAATCCTCTATATCACAGTATAGAGATTCCTTGTGGTGTCAGAGGAACAGAAAAATAGAAGGAAGAGGTAGAAGAATTCGAACTTAATCAGATAGAGTTCGAATTGTGCATTGAGGGGGAGTGGTACTCCATAAATAGAAGGATGTGAGAAGAAGGGAAGAAATTTTCGAAAATTAAGTAAAAGATTTTAAAAACATTTTGAAAAACTTGAATTGATTTTCGAAAACTAAGAATGGAGAAGAAATCAAGTAATTTTAGAAAAAGATTTTGAAATTAGAAATTAAAAAAAAGATATGATTGAAAACTATTTTGAAAAAGATGTGATTAAAAAGATATGATTGAAAAGATATGATTTGAAAACAATTTAAAAATATTTGATTTTAAAAATTAATGACTTGCCTAACATGAAAAGATATGATTCAAACATTAAACCTTTCTCAACAGAAAAGGCAACATACTTGAATTGTTCAATCAAATCATTAATTGTTAGCAAGTATCTTTGAAAAAGGAAAGAAATTGATTTTGAAAAAGAGTTGATTGAAAAGATATGATTTGATTTTGAAAAATTTTGAAAACTTGAAAAAAATTGATTTTAAAACAAAATCCTCCCTCTTGTGCCATCCTGGCATTAAACGCCCAGAATGGTGCACATTCTGGCCTTTAACGCCCAATGCACTACCTTTTTGGGCGTTAAACGCCCAACCAGGCACCCTGGCTGGCGTTTAAACGCCAGTCTGTCCTTCTTCACTGGGTGTTTTGAACGCCCAGCTTTTTCTGTGTAATTCCTCTGCTGCATGTTCTGAATCTTCAGTTCCCTGTACTATTGACTTGAAAATAGAACCAAGATCAAATAAACAATGCATGCAAGACACCAAACTTAAAATTAGACACTAGACTCAAACAAGAAACATAAAATATTTTTGGTTTTTATGATTTTGTAAATTTTTTTTTTTTCGAAAATTAAATGGAAAAGAAAATAAAGGTATCAAAATTCTTAATGAGAATTCCAGGAATCATGCAATGTTAGTCTAAAGCTTTAGTCTAAAGAAATTAGACATGGCTAGCCAAGCTTTAGCAGGACATTGCATTCAAGAGCTAAATTTATAAGAATCAATCAGCTTTGGTGATGATAAGAACATCACCTTGAAACACTAGAATTCATTCTTAAGAACTCTGAAAAATACCTAATCTAAGCTACAAGATGAACCGTCAGTTGTCCATACTCGAAACAATCCCCGGCAACGGCGCCAAAAACTTGGTGCACGAAATTGTGATCACTACAACTCCGCACAACTAACCAGCAAGTGTACTGGGTCGTCCAAGTAATAAACCTTACGCGAGTAAGGGTCGATCCCACAGAGATTGTTGGTATGAAGCAAGCTATGGTCACCTTGTAAATCTTAGTCAGGCAGACTCAGATGGTTATAGATGAATCATGAATAAAAGATAAAGATAGAGATACTTATGCAATTCATTGGTGAGAATTTCAGATAAGCGTATGAAGATGCTTTGTCCCTTCCGTCTCTCTGCTTTCCTACTGTCTTCATCCAATCCTTCTTACTCCTTTCCATGGCAAGCTTATGCAAGGGTTTCACCGTTGTCAATGGCTACCTCCCATCCTCTCATTGGAAATGTTCAACGTACCCTGTCACGGCACGGCTATCCATCTGTCGGTTCTCAATCAGGTCGGAATAGAATCTAGTGATTCTTTTGCGTCTGTCACTAATGCCCCGCCCTCAGGAGTTTGAAGCACGTCACAGTCATTCAATCATTGAATCCTACTCAGAATACCATAGACAAGGTTAGACCTTCCGGATTCTCTTGAATGCCGCCATCAGTTCTTGCCTATACCACGAAGACTCTGATCTCACGGAATGGCTGGCTCGTTTGTCAGGCGAGCGCTCGGTTGTCAGGCGATCAACCTTGCATCGTGTATCAGGAATCCAAGAGATATTCACTCAATCTAAGGTAGAACGGAGGTGGTTGTCAGTCACACGTTCATAGGTGAGAATGATGATGAGTGTCACGGATCATCACATTCATCAAGTTGAAGAACAAGTGATATCTTGGAACAAGAACAAGCGGAATTGAATAGAAGAACAATAGTAATTGCATTAATACTCGAGGTACAGCAGAGCTCCACACCTTAATCTATGGTGTGTAGAAACTCCACCGTTGAAAATACATAAGAACAAGAGTGATCATTGGCTTCGGTCCCAAAGAGGGAACCAGAAGAACCAAGATCTGATCTAAGAACTACATGTCCGAAGATGAAAGATACAATAGTAAAAGGTCCTACTTATAGGGAACTAGTAGCTTAAGAATTACAAAGATGAGTAAATCACATAAAAATCCACTTCCGGGCCCACTTGGTGTGTGCTTGGGCTGAGCAATGAAGCATTTTCGTGTAGAGGCTTTTCTTGGAGTTAAACGCCAGCTTTTGTGCCAGTTTGGGCGTTTAACTCCCACTTTGGTGCCAGTTCTGGCGTTTAACGCTGGGAATTCTGAGGGTGACTTTGAACGCCGGTTTGGGCCATCAAATCTTGAGCAAAGTATGGACTATCATATATTTCTGGAAAGCCCAGGATGTCTACTTTCCAACGCCATTAAGAGCGCGCCAATTGGGCTTCTGTAGCTCCAGAAAATCTACTTCGAGTGCACGGAGGTCAGAATCCAACAGCATCTGCAGTCCTTTTCAGTCTCTGAATCAGATTTTTGCTCAGGTCCCTCAATTTCAGCCAGAAAATACCTGAAATCACAGAAAAACACACAAACTCATAGTAAAGTCCAGAAAAGTGAATTTTAACTAAAAACTAATAAAAAGTATACTAAAAACTAACTAAAACTACTAAAAACATACTAAAAACAATGCCAAAAAGCGTATAAATTATCCGCTCATCAGCCGCCAAGTTGTACTCTGAAATGAACTCGTAGTTTATCTTACTGTTGAAATTCCTGTTATTTCTATTTTTCTGAAACTTTTGCATTTGGAAGTTTGTCTAGACAATAACAGTAGCAGCACATTTGGTTTTATATTTATTTTTCTAATCTATCATTTCAGTTTCAGAATGCTATAATAAGTTTGAAAGTATTTGAACTTTCTGTTTTCGAATTGATGAAGAGTCCTTTGAAAGCAAAGAAGATCTGTGAAACTAACTAAATTGTTGTTATAACTTTGAGCGCAGATGATAGCAATCACAATGATGATGAAATTGAGAAGACACTAGCCATCCTAATTGGTCTCATAGCTGGTGTTGCTCTAATCATCGTTTTCCTCTCCTTGTCCAAGGTCTGCGAAAAGCACAAAGGTAATCTATGCTTTCAAATGTGTTTAAACATTTAATTCATCATCATGCATGGTTCTAATACGTGGAGTATTCTTTGATTATGCATGCAGGTGGTAAATAAATAAAGAATGCTTTTTCCTTGGTAAAATTATTAGTCTTTCGGTGGCTAAATTTATAGCATATAGGCTGAGATTTGTAGAGATGGTTGTACCCTGTGGAGATCCGAACGATCACACTATAGAAAAAATGCTTTTGGTGCTGGAGAAGATGGCTTGGGGAAAAATACACATTCTCTCAAGAAGGTTTCAGATCACATATTTGTAACATGATTATTTTTTTTCACGTGATATTTATTTATCAATATTTGAGTTTCCGTGAACAGACGAAGGTAAATAAGCTAGTTCACAAAGTAAAAGGTAAAGGTCAAAGCGACAGAAGGTTGAGATTTGGGACATGGAACATAGGCACTCTCACAGGAAAGTCCATGGAGGTGGTGGATACCATGACAAGGAGGAAGATTAACATTATGCGCCTACAAGAAACAAAATGGGTTGGTGCAAAGGCTAGTGAGTTGGATACTTCTGGTTTCAAACTTTGGTATACAGGAAAGGTGAAGAATAGGAATGACGTTGGAATAATTGTGGATAAGCAGTGGAAGAAGGACGTAGTGGATGTCAAGAGGGTGGGAGATCGGATCATCTCTATCAAACTTGTGGTGGAGGGAGGTGCTTTCCGTGTGATTAGTGCCTATGCACCGCAAGTGGGTTCGGATGAACAACACAAGATAAGGTTTTGGGAGGATCTAGAGAGTTTGGTTCAAGGCATATCTTTGGGAGATAAGATCTTCTTAGGAGGAGATTTAAATGGCCATGTTGGGAGAGAAGTGACTGGATATGGGAGTATTCACGGAGGCCATGGTTTCGGGGTGATCAATGCCGAGGGTAAAACTATTTTGGACTTTTCCTCAACCTTTGATCTTCTCATCGCAAATACATGTTTTAAAAAGAGAGACGAGCATCTTATAACCTATAAGAGTGGCATGACAAGCTCTCAAATCGACTTCTTCTTGCTAAGGAGAGCCGACCAGAAATTTTGCATTAACTGCAAAATTATCCCGGGAGAGAGTTTGACAACACAACATAGGGTGCTCGTCATGGATTTTCGCATTGAGCAAAAGTTAAGAAAAAGGCATCATACGAAGAACCCAAGGACGAGGTGGTGGCGGATGAAAGGTGAGGAACAAAGAAGCTTCCTAAGACGGGTAGGAGAAGAGGCAAAGTGGGATGGGAATGGAAGCGCGGAAGAGATGTGGAGGGAGATGGCAGAAGTTATTAGAAGAACAGCAAAAGAAAGTTTTGGTGAATCTAAAGGAATAGGACCAAGAGACAAGGAGTCCTGGTGGTGGAATGCGAGTATACAAGAAAAGATAAAGATAAAAAGGGAATGCTTTAAAGAGTGGACTTTATGCCGCAATGCAGATAACTGGGAAAAATATAAGGCGGCTAAGAAAGAGACAAAAGTGGCTGTAAGTGAAGCAAAAACAAGAGCATATGAGGGTCTCTACCAGTCTTTGGGCACGAAAGAAGGAGAAAAAGGTATATATAGAATCGCAAAGAGCCGGGAAAGAAGAACGAGAGATTTGGATCAGGTTAAGTGCATAAAGGATAAGGATGGAGAGGTGTTGGCTCAAGAGGAGAAGATTAATGAAAGATGGAAGAGCTACTTCTACGAGTTATTTAATGAGGGATAGAAGACTCTTCCGAGCCTTGGTCGATTATGTACAAGGGAAGAAGATCAAAACTTTGACTACTATCGAAGGATTCGAGACTTCGAGGTAAAAGAGGCTCTAAAGCAGATGAAAAATGGCAGGGCAGTAGGACCTGATAATATCCCGATTGAGGTTTGGAAGGGTCTTGGAGAAAAAGGCATCAATTGGTTAACCAAGCTTTTTAATGAGATTTTAAGGTCAAAGAAGATGCCTGATGAGTGGAGAAAGAGTACCTTGGTACCTATCTACAAGAATAAGGGGGATATACAAAGTTGCGAAAACTATAGAGGGATTAAGCTTATGAGTCATACTATGAAGTTATGGGAAAGGGTGATAGAACGGAGGTTGAGAAAAGATACACAAGTAACAGAGAACCAATTTGGATTTATGCCAGGAAGATCTACCACTGAAGCGATAAACCTATTAAGAAGGATGATGGAGAGGTATCATAGTAATAAAAGGGATCTACATATGGTGTTTATTGATTTGGAAAAAGCGTATGATAGGGTACCAAGGGAGGTCTTATGGAAGGTTTTAGAAAAGAGGAGAGTAAGGATCGCATATATTCGGGCAATTAAAGACATGTATGATGGGGCCACAACTAGTGTGAAGACTCAAGGGGGTGTGACGGAGGAATTCCTTATTGGTATAGGATTACACCAGGGATCATCCTTAAGTCCATACCTTTTCACATTAGTCTTGGAAGTACTCACAGAGCACATCCAAGAGCCTGTGCCATGGTGCATGTTGTTTGCCGATGATATCGTCCTTATGGGAGAGTCAAGGGAAGACCTAAATAAGAAGTTGGAGTTATGGAGAGAAGCTTTAGAAGTGTATGGTCTGCGCATAAGCCGTAGCAAGACAGAATATATGGAATGTAAGTTCAGTCTGAGTAGGGAAAACCCCAATATAGAGGTAAAGATTGGAGAAAACATCCTAAGAAAAGTTAAAAGTTTTAAGTATCTTCGATGTATCATACAAGATAATGGAGAGATTGAACAGGATGTAAATCATAGGATCCAAACAGGTTGGTCAAAATGGCGGAGTGCATCTGGTTTTATATGCGACAAAAAAGTGCCTTTAAAACTTAATGGTAAATGTATGGTACGGAGTGTTGGGCGGCTAAAGGGGAGCACGAACATATGCTGAGTGTGGCAGAGATGAAGATGTTGAGATAGATGAGTGGTCATACGCGATTGGATAAAATAAGGAATGAAGATATAAGGGAGAGAGTTAGAGTAGCACCCATTGTGGAAAAGAAGGTTGAATCGCGTCTCAGGTGGTTTGGACATGTGAGAAGAAGACCGATAGAACATCCAGTCAGGAGGGTGGATGAGATGGAAGATGGAAAAAGGGCGAAAGGCAGAGGAAGACCTAAGAAGACCATCCATGAGGTGGTCAAACGAGACCTACATGTAAACGGTCTCTCTGTAGACATGATACATGACAGAGCACAATGGCGTCGTTTGATTCATGTAGCCGACCCCACTTAGTGGGACAAGGCTTTGTTGTTGTTGTTGTTGTTGTTGTTGTTGTTATTTGAGTTTAATGAAATATCTCATTTTGTAGTAATTAATTTCAGTATATTTATATTATGCATAATGATAATAATTGTTGACAAAAATAATTGAGATTTTAGAAAAACAAAAAAGATAGTTTGTTGCTTTTAAGAAAATGAGTATAATATAACTAAAAAAAGTCTTACGATTTTAGCGGCAATAGGTAAGGGCAACTAAAAGTGAATAACATTACTATTTTAGAATAATTTTTAGTGGCCATATAAATTGCCGGTAAAATTGGTATTGGCGGCAATAGTAATGGCTATTAAAAGTGAATAATATTACAATGTTAGAATTATTTTTGGCGGCCATATAAATTGCCAAGAAAATTGCCACTATAAGTTATATACTTTTTGTGGCCATTAAAGAGGCTTTTACCGGCGAAGCATAAGACGGCTAATGTCTAATTGCCGGTAAATGTATTAGCGGCTAATTTTTATTGCCGCTAAAAACTGAATAAATAGCCGCTAAAAGTGAATTTTCTTGTAGTGAATTTAATCTAGTTTAAGGTTTAGTTAGGCATTCCCAGGACCATATATCTTATGTGCGTGGCACCTTTATCATGCTGAAAATCTCTGGTTCTCATTCCATACTATGTCGTTTTTAGGATGCAGGTCGAGAGGCACCTCGCTAGGCATCTCGAGTTCTGCAGCGAAGTGATTTCTGGGATTTTATTTTGGTGTATAGTTTTGTTTAATCTTATGTACTTAACTCTCCAAACAGCTTGCTTTATTATGTACCTCGTAGAGGATTAAGGAGAACTAGGGTTTATATATGTATTTTAGACTTCGGGTTATCTATATATGTATTTAAATATTCTCTGGCCAGCTTTAGCTTCGCAGGCTGAGTTAGGATCTTGTTATTTTGTATTCTTGACCCTCTGACGTGGCGAAAATTGGCGAGTTAAGAAATTATTAATAGAAATACGTTGCAAGTACAGTCCTTAACCAGCCAAAAATCCGCTTATCAATTTAGAAGGGTTGTCACAATATTGAAATTAAAATACTGGGAGTATGAATCCCAGGTCGTCTCCCAACGAGTTGCAGAAAGATGTGCTATTTTATCAATCAGGTGTTTTCAAAAATGGTTGAGTTGATAAACAGGAAATTAATTTAGAGAATTTAATTAATTTTAAATAAAAGCCTTGACTGGGAGTAGATTAGTTGGAAGCCCTATTCTTGTTGAAGTACTCTCAAGATTAATTAATAATTGGAAGTTACTCTGCTTAGTTATCCCCTACTAGGTAAAAGAAAGTCAAGCAAGTTGGAAAGCTGTTTCTAGTCACAAGTCCTAATCCTCTCCCTTGGGAAGGACTAGTGTCAATGATTAGAGGGTGATCCAACAATAAACCCAATTATAATTTCTCTCTTGAGTGATTCAACTCAAGGTTTCCTTTCAATCATCTCCCAATCAAGTTATGGAACTACTCACTCATCATAATTATAAACTTCACAGAATCAATGGGGAAAATAAAAGAAGACATAATAAATAATAATGAAAGAGATTAATTGAAAATAAAAATAGTCTATATTAATAACTTGTGAAAATAATCAAATGTCAACTCTGGAGGAATTAGGAATATGGAAGAATAAATGAAAAGTAAATAACAAAATATAATGATTAGTACCGGAGGTAGACTCTTCTCAAAAGCTAAAGCCAAAACCTTCAAAATCCTAATTATGAATGTTCAAGTAAGTAAACCTAGGGGAGGAGTAAATTCAGATCTAAAAACTAAAAATTATACGGAATGAATGTTGTTCCCTGTCTCTGCATGTTCCCTGGCTCTAATCTGTGTTTCTGGACCGAAAACTGGGTTGAAATCCGGCCCAGAAACTCTGCCAACGACTTCTGAAATTCTGCAGATCGCGCACGTCACGCGGTCGCGTCGTCCAAGTGTTCGCGTCACTCAGCGTTTCTCGTACCACGCGTGCGCATCGTCTACGCATTCGCATCGTTCATGCGGCTTCCAATCCGCGCGGTTGCGTCAGGCACGCGAGCGCGTCACTGTGATTTCTTCCTTTTCGCGCGGTCGCGTCAGCCATGCGACCACGTGACTTCTCGCTTGTTATCTCCTCAATTCTTTGTGTTCCTTCCATTTTTGCATACTTCCTTTCCATCCTTTAAGCCATTCCTGCCCTGTAATTCCTGAAATCACTTAACACACATATCATGACATCTAATGGTAATAAGAGAGGATTAAATAAAAGAAAATAAAAGCGAAAGAAGCATGTTTTCAATCATAGAGTATTTTTAGGAAGGAATTATAATTACATGCAAATCATATGAATAAGTGGGCAAAGACTTGATAAAACCACACAATTAAACACAATATGAATCATAAAATAGTGGTTTATCACCCTCTATTCCTACTTTCTGTTTAGTTATGTTTACGAACCTTAGTTTTCTTTGCACGCAAGTAATCTTGTTTCCTGAGCGTTGCGCTTTTTATTTTGCAATTTTACTTTATCCGCTTTTCAAGGCTCCTCATATGCTGTATCTTTTTTAATATTATTATGTATATATTTTATCTTAGAGTTCGTAATACCACACCACCTCTATTTTACAGCTTAAGCGTAACGCTCTGTGTGGTAGGGTGTTACAGACGAAGTCGGATTAACTCTTCTTAATTATCATGTTTTTGGTTAATGATAACTTGGATAGGAAACCTTAACTCTCAATCCTTACCAAGATGTCTTTTAGCAATTAAATTTTTTTTGTTTGCTGTTTAATTTTTTTTGTCATTTAATTTCTTGTCTTTTGCATTTCAAACCCCATTTTCTCATAGCTAATGATATGCACACCTGATTATAATTCCTTTGAGAGATGACTCAGAATTTAATATTTTTGGTTTTTATTGATTTGAATTTGTGACAAATAAATTAAACTCTGATACGGGTCATTTATTGGTTTAGAACTATACTTGCGAGAAAATTATTTTTTAGAGATTCCGAATCGACGTCTGATATAAAAAATAATAACAATTTTATAAACATTTGTCAAAATCAGATCCAACAATCTAATAAATAAGAGAATTTTAAAATTACAATAGAAAAGAGAAAAAATGGATAAAAGTAATAGAAAGAGGCAAAAGAGAGAAAGAAATGAGGAGGAGATAGCGATGACAAAAAGAGGATCCGCTACCATCACCGAACAAGGAATGGTTGCAATGCGACGAAACACAGGTCGAAACAAACATGATTGTGGCTGGAGAGCTCTGCTTACAACTTATGGTTGAGAGCTGCTTGCAGGCGTTGATGTTCTTGAGGACGACTTCATTGAGGCCAAAGAGGTGCTTATGACCTTCCTTCAGCATCAATTAAATGTCGTACGATTGAATGTTGAAATCCACACCATTGTTTCTTGTTTGTGATCATTGAAGAAAGAGAGAGAGGAAAGGAAAAAGTGTTAGGAAAATTTTAATTAGGATATTTTGTAGTTTTATTTATTTAAATTTTTATTTTTATCTTAAATTAAATAAAATATTGAGATATAATTCAGTTTTATACACTTTATACTAAACACAATACATAAATTTAATTAGTCAGTTTTTCTTAAATTTTGTCTTTTAATTTTTTGTTTCTCAATCTAAATTTTTCTTTTAAATACTACTTTAGAGATGTAGTTGCTGAAAGGAATTTATCCTCTCTTAACTCTGAAAGATTCAAACTTTAATTTAGACACGAAGAAATTTTAAAACTTCGAACTAGCTATGGAAGTGTTTAATGCTAGCAAAAAATTAGTTGTCTTATGCATGATAGATACTTCATTTATGAACGAAAAAAAAAAAGAGTGATTATGTACAAAAGTATGCATCACATTTCCTAACAAGTTTATGTTATTTTCCATTAAATTAGTATTATATCCTGGAACAGTTACATAAGACAGATTGATAAAGAAATTTACAAGAGAAAATCTTAAATTAAGATGTGGAATGGGATATATGAACATCATGATTCATGATCACCAGGCTGTAGCATAGGAAACCAAAAGTTAACAATGACCTCTTCAAGTATTTATTCACATGTGATCATTTAATATTTCCATCAGTTTGATTATTAATATAATTTAAGTTTAAAATAGCGACGCTGGTCATAGGACAATTTTATATTATTTAAACTAAAGCAGAATATAGCATAGCACAGAGCCAGCTGATCCACATGCATGTGATCGGATCCAGTATTTATTTATTAATTAAATTCGTTTTATATCACCATTCATTATAAACCTACCAAGCTAATAATATAATAAGCTTATCAGTCCAGAGAGTTCAATCTCAACAAACCAGTCACGAGCTAAGTAGAATTATTCTTGCGTGGATAGTAAAGAATATTCAAGTCAACCATGAATCTACATTTATACGTACGAAGGAATCTGATCTTTTTAGATTTGTGATATCGTAATAGTATATATTTGAGATATAACTATGTATGTATTTTTTTATTTGTTTAAATTTTTTATGTAATTTTTTATATGATATATCAAAATTTTTATAATTTAAAAATTATATTTATGTAAATTTACGCAAAATTTTAAAAAAATTTACATAAAAAATGAATTAAAAATAAATTATTCATGTAATATTTTATTTATTTAAATTTTTTTAAAATATAATTTCATGACCGTATACAAGAGTTCAAAGAATTACAATTAAAAAAGAGAAAAAAAGGTGTAATCATTTACACTATCTAGCTATAAAAACCTAATAGCACTACAAGGAAAAAAGGTCAACGGTCATTTTTTCTTTTGTCACGCTTTACAACTATTAAAACACAATTTTTTGTTTGTCTAACTGAGTCATTCGACCATTGTTGTTCAGTTTATTAATTGTCGTGGGGTTGACTTTCACTTACTTGAGGTATTATTTGATACGACTTAGTGCACTTGTCGGTTAGTTTGTGAGTATTCAAAATTCCGCATCAGTTACGACCTGCATCTGTAAAATAACAACATATGGTATGAGAACTGGATTCTCTGTATGGTAACAGTGCCCAATAGATAAAATATAAGGTTCCGAAAAGGCAAAAGCGATCCTAGAACTTCACATCGATACAAAGATTCAAACTTAAAGAAATATATAATTAACCATAACGGGATAATCTAACTTCAGGATTTCTATTCTAACTATAGCCACCACTGTCCCACAGTCTTTATGGTGGACGAAATTGTTATTCATGTGTTATTCCATTTTGCAAAATTCATTGCTTTTCATTCCCTGGTAATGGCGCCAAAAACATGATGCCAATACCATGGTTCACAACTTCGTTCAACTTAACCAGCAAGTGTACTGGGTCATCCAAGTAATACCTTACGTGAGTAAAGGTCGATCCCACAGAGATTGTTGGTATGAAGCAAGCTATGGTCACCTTGTAAATCTCAGTTAGGCAGATTAAATTGGTTTATGGTTTCGAAAATTAATAATAAAAAGAATAAAAAGGGATAGAGATACTTATGTAAATCAATAGTGGAAATTTCAGATAGGTGTATAGAGATGCTGTGCTCCTCTTGAATCTCTACTTTCTCATTGCCTTCATCCAATCCTTTTTACTCCTTTCCATGGCAAGCTGTATGTAGGGCATCACCGTTGTCAATGGCTACATCCCATCCTCTCAGTGGAAATGGTCCTATGCTCTGTCACGGCACGGCTAATCATCTGTCGGTTCTCAATCAAGTTAGAATAGAATCCCTTGATTCTTTTGCGTTTGTCGTCACGCCCAGCCTTCAGGAGTTTGAAGCTCGTCACAGTCATTCAATCCCAGAATCCTACTCGAAATACCATAGACAAGGTTTAGACTTTCCGGATCCTCATGAATGCCGCCATCTATCTAACTTATACCACGAAGATTCTGTTGGGGAATCTAAGAGATATGCGCCCAGCCTAAGGTAGAACGGAAGTGGTTGTCAATCACGCGCGTTCATAGGTGAGAATGATGATGAGTTTCACGGATCATCACATTCATCAAAGTGTTGTGCAACGTATATCTTGGAATAAGAATAAAAGAGAATTGAATAGAAAGTAATAATAATTGTATTGAAACTTGAGGTACAGCAGAACTCCACACCCTTAATCTATAGTGTGCAGAAACTCCACCGTTGAAAATACATAAGTGAAAGGTTCAGGCATGGCCGAATGGCCAGCCCCCATGATCTGAGAACCAAACGTTCAAAGATGCTCTTTAGATCTAAAGTGATCAAAAGATGTCTAATACAATAGTAAATCATCCTATTTATACTAGACTAGCTACTAGGGTTTACATGAGTAAGTAATTGATGCATAAATCCACTTCCGGGGCCCACTTGGTGTATGCTTGGGCTGAGCTTGATCTATCCACGAGCTGAGGCTTTTCTTGGAGTTGAACTCAAAGTTATAACGTGTTTTGGGCGTTCAACTCCGGATCATGACGTTTTTCTGGCGTTTAACTCCAGACAGCAGCATGTACTTGGAGTTCAACGCCAAGTTACGTCATCAATTCCCGAATAAAGAATGGACTATTATATATTGCTGGAAAGCTCTGGATGTCTACTTTCCAACGCCATTGAGAGCGCGCCATTTGGAGTTCTATAGCTCTAGAAAATCCATTTCGAGTGCAGGGAGGTCAGATTCCAACAGCATCAGCAGTCCTTTTGTCAGCCTTTTTCAGAGTTTTGCTCAAGTCCCTCAATTTCAGCCAGAAATTACCTGAAATCACAGAAAAACACACAAACTCATAGTAAAGTCCATAAATGTGAATTTAACATAAAAACTAATGAAAACATCCCTAAAAGTAGCTTAAACTTACTAAAAACTACCTAAAAACAATGCCAAAAAGCGTATAAATTATCCGCTCATCACAACACCAAACTTAAATTGTTGCTTGTCCCCAAGCAACTGAAAATCAAATAGGATAAAAAGAAGAGAATATACTATAAATTCCAGAATATCAATGAATATTAATTATAATTAGATGAGCGGGACTTGTAGCTTTTTGCTTCTGAACAGTTTTGGCATCTCACTTTTTCCTTTGAAGTTTAGAATGATTGGCTTCTCTAGGAACTTAGAATTTCGGATAGTGTTATTGATTCTCCTAGTTAAGCATGTTGATTCTTGAACACAGCTACTTTTATGAGTCTTGGCCGTGGCCCTAAGCATTTTGTTTTCCAGTATTACCACCGGATACATAAATGCCACAGACACATAACTGGGTGAACCTTTTCAGATTGTGACTCAGCTTTGCTAGAGTCCCCAGTTAGAGGTGTCCAGAGCTCTTAAGCACACTCTTTTTGCTTTGGATCACGATTTTAACCACTCAGTCTCAAGCTTTTCACTTGGACCTTCATGACACAAGCACATGGTTAGGGACAGCTTGATTTAGCCGCTTAGGCCTGGATTTTATTTCCTTAGGCCCTCCTATCCATTGATGCTCAAAGCCTTGGACCCTTTTTACCCTTGCCTTTTGGTTTTAAGGGCTATTGGCTTTTTCTGCTTGCTTTTTCTTTTTCTTTCTATTTTTTTTTGCCATTTTTTTTCGCAAGCTTCTTCTTTTTCACTGCTTTTTCTTGCTTCAAGAATCAATTTCATGATTTTTCAGATCATCAATAACATTTCTCCTTGTTCATCATTCTTTCATGAGCCAATAATTTTAACATTCATAAACAACAAGATCAAAAGACATATGCACTGTTCAATCATTCATTCAGAAAACAAGAAGTGTTGTCACCACATCAATATAATTAAATTAAATTCAAGGATAAATTCGAAATTCATGTACTTCTTGTTCTTTTGAATTAAAATATTTTTCATTTAAGAGAGGTGAAGGATTAATGGATTTATTCATAGCTTTAAGACATGGTTACTACATACTAATGATCATAAAGTAGAGACACAAAACATAGATAAACACAACATTAAAAACCGAAAACAGAAAGAAATAAAGAACAAGGAATGAATCCACCTTTAGTGGCGTCTTCTTCTTGAAGGACCAATGATGTTCTTAAGCTCTTCTATGTCCCTTCCTTGCCTTTGTTGCTCCTCCCTCATTGCTCTTTGATCTTCTCTTATTTCTTGGAGGATGATGGAGTGCTCATGATGTTCTACCCATAATTGTTCCACATTGTGGCTCAAATCTTCTAAGAAAGTGTTGAGTTGTTCCCAATAGTTGTTGGGAGGAAAGTGCATCCCTTGAGGCATCTCAGGGATTTCTTGATGATGAGCTTCCTCATGCATCTCTTGAGAACCGTGAAGGGTCTCTCTTGCTTGCTCCATCCTCTTCTTGGTGATGGGCCTATCCTCTTCAATGAGGATGTCTCCTTCTATGATAACTCCAGCTGAGTAACATAGATGGCAAATAAGGTGAGGAAAAGCTAGCCGTGCCATGGTGGAGGACTTGTCGGCTATTTTGTAGATTTCATTGGAGATGACCTCATGAACTTCTACTTCCTCTCCAATCATGATGCTATGAATCATGATGGCCCAATCCATAGTAACTTCAGATCGGTTGCTAGTAGGAATGATGGAGCGTTGAATGAACTCCAACCATCCTCTAGCCACAGGCTTGAGGTCCAGTCTTCTTAGTTGGACTGGCTTGCCTTTGGAGTCTCTCTTCCATTGAGCTCCTTCCACACATATGTCCATAAGGACTTGGTCTAACCTTTGATTAAAGTTGACCCTTCTAGTGTAGGGGCGTTCATCTCCTTGCATCATGGGCAAGTGGAATGCCAACCTCACATTTTCCGGACTAAAATCTAAGTATTTCCCCCGAACCATTGTGAGATAATTCTTTGGACTCGGGTTCATACTTTGATCATGGTTCCTAGTGATCCATGCATTGGCATAGAACTCTTGAACCATTAAGATTCTGACTTGTTGCATGGGGTTGGTTAAGACTTCCCAACCTCTTCTTCAGATCTCATGTCGGATCTCCGGATACTCATTCTTTTTTAGCTTGAAAGGGACCTCAGGGATCACCTTCTTCTTTGCCACAACATCATAGAAGTGGTCTTGATGGCTCTTGGAGATGAATCTTTCCATCTCCCATGACTCGGAGGTGGAAGCTTTTGTCTTCCCTTTTCCTTTTCAAGAGGATACTCCGGCCTTAGGTGCCATTGATGGTAATGGAAAAACAAGAAAAAAGCTTATGCTTTTACCACACCAAACTTAAAATATTGCTCGCCCTCGAGCAGGAGAAGAAAGAAGAGAAGAAGAAGAAGTAGAGAATATGGAGGAGAAGGGGAGATGTAGGTTCGGCCAAGTGGGAGAAGAGGGGGTTGTGTTGTGTGAAAATGAAGTAGAATGGAAGGGTATATATAGGGAGAGGGGGGAGTGTATGTTCGGCCATTTAGGGTGGGAATGGGTGGGAAAATGGTGTTGAATTTTTGAAGGTAGGTGGGGTTTATGGGAAAAAGTGGATGGATGTGGGTGGTGAGGGAGGTAATTGGGAAGAGGGATTGAGGTGATTGGTGAAGAGTGTTGGGAAGTGTGACATGGGGAAGAGAAAAACTAGGATTAGGAGGTAAGGTAGGAATATGTTAGGTGGGGATCCTGTGGGGTCCACAGATCCTGAGGTGATCCTGTGGTGTCCACGGATCCTGAGGTGTCAAGGAATTCCATCCTTGCACCAAATAGGCATGTAAAATGCCTTCGTGCACCATTCTGGCGTTCAAACGCCCATTGGTGCACGTTCTGGGCGTTCAACGCCCACATGTAACATGTTTCTGGCGTTGAACGCCAGTTTCATGCTTGTTACTGGCGTTTAGCGCCAGCTTTTCCTTTCTAGGCACATTCCTGGCGTTCAGCGCCAGAATGTTGCTTGTTTCTGGCGTTCAGCGCCAGAATGATGCTCTGTTCTGGCGTTGAACGCCGGCCAGATGCATCTTACTGGCGTTGAACGCCAGCCTGTGCTTCCTCAAGGGTGTGATTTTTTTCTTCTGCTGTTTTTTATTCTGTTTTTAATTTTTATGATTTTTTCGTGACTCCTCATGATCATGTACCTAATAAAACACAAAATAACAATAATATAGAATAAAATAAAAATTAGATAAATAAAATTGGGTTGCCTCCCAACAAGCGCTTCTTTAATGTCATTAGATTGACAGTGGCTCTCATGGAGCCACAAAGTGATCAGGTCAATGTTGTATAGTCCCAACACCAAACTTAGAGTTTGGATATGGGGTCTTAACACCAAACTTAGAGTTTGGTTGTGGCCTCCCAACACCAAACTTAGAGTTTGACTGTGGGGGCTCTTCTTGACTCTGAACCCAGAGAAGCTCTTCATGCTTACTCTTTTTTGTCACACAGGGATGGCCATGTGCCTTAAACACAAGGTAGTCCCCATTCAATTGAAGGACTAATTCGCCTCTGTTGACATCTATCACAGCTCCTGCTGTGGCTAGGAAAGGTCTTCCAAGGATGATGCAATCATCCTCTTCCTTTCTAGTGTTTAAGATTATGAAATCAGCAGGGATGTAAAGGCCTTCAACCTTTACTAACACGTCCTCTATTATTCCATAAGCTTGTCTCAATGACTTGTCTGCCAATTGTAATGAGAACAAGGCAGGTTGTACCTCAATGATCCCCAGCTTCTCCATTACAGATAGTGGCATAAGATTTATCCCTGACCCCAGATCACACAGAGCTTTTTCAAAGGTCATGGTGCCTATGGTACAAGGTATTAAGAACTTGCCAGGATCTTGTTTCTTTTGAGGTAGAATTTGCTGAATCCAGGTATCCAGTTCACTAATGAGCAAGGGAGGTTCACTTTCCCAAGTCTCATTACCAAATAACTTGGCATTCAGCTTCATGATAGCTCCTAAATATTGAGCAACTTGCTCTCCAGTCACATCTTCATCCTCTTCAGAGGAAGAATAGTCTTCAGAGCTCATGAATGGTAGAAGGAGATTTAATGGAATCTCTATGGTCTCTATATGAGCCTCAGATTCCTTTAGATCCTTAATAGGAAACTCCTTCTTGCTTGAGGGACATCCCAGGAGGTCTTCCTCACTAGGATTTTTGTCCTCCTCCTCCCTTGTGCATTCAGCCACATTGATTATATCAATGGCCTTGCACTCTCCTTTTGGATTCTCTTCTGTATTGCTTGGAAGAATACTGGGAGGAGTTTCAATGACTTTCTTACTCAGCTGGCACACTTGTGCCTCCAGGTTTCTGATGGAGGATCTTGTTTCACTCATGAAACTGAAAGTGGCTTTTGACAGATCAGAGAGTATATTGGCTAAATTAGAAGTGTTTTGTTCAGAATTCTCTGTCTGTTGCTGAGAAGATGATGGATATGGCTTGCTATTGCTCAGCCTATTGCGTCCACCATTGTTAAAGCCTTGTTGAGGCTTTTGTTGATCCTTCCATGAGAAACTTGGATGATTTCTCCATGATGAGTTATAGGTGTTTCCATAAGGTTCACCCATGTAATTAACCTCTGCCATGGCAGGGTTCTCAGGATCATAAGCTTCTTCAGAAGCTGCCTCTTTAGTACTGTTGGATGCATGTTGCCATCCATTCAGACTTTGAGAGATCATGTTGACCTGTTGAGTCAACACTTTGTTCTAAGCCAATATGGCATTCAGAGCATCAATTTCAAGAACTCCTTTCTTCTGAGGTATCCCATTATTCACGGAATTCCTCTCAGAAGTGTACATGAATTGGTTGTTTGCAACCATGTCAATGAGTTCTTGAGCCTCTTCAGGCGTTTTCTTTAGGTGAATAGATCCACCTGCAGAGTGGTCCAATGACATTTTCAAAAATTCAGATAGACCATAATAGAATATATCTAATATGGTCCATTCTGAAAACATGTCAGATGGACATCTTTTGGTCAGCTGCTTGTATCTTACCCAAGCTTCATAGAGGGATTCACCATCTTTTTGTTTGAAGGTTTGAACATCCACTCTCAGCTTGCTCAGCTTTTGAGGAGGAAAGAATTTATCCAAGAAGGCAGTTGATCGTGTTTTTATGGAAAAACGAATTTCCAACACACATATCCAACCGGCAAGTATACCGGGTCGCATCAAGTAGTAATAACTCACAAGAGTGAGGTCGATCCCACAGGGATTGATGGATCAAGCAACTTTAGTGGGTGATTAGTTTAGTCAAGCTAACATTGAGTGAATTGTGTGAAGTGTAGCCAACAGAAAGTAAATGGCAGAAATCTTAAAGATGCAGAAAGTAAATTGGCAAGTAACTTAAAGAGCAAGAAATGTAAATTGCAAGAATCTTAAATGACAAGAAATGTAAATTGCATTAAATGTAAATGGGGAGTGGGTGCTGGAAATTAAAGGAAGCAATAAATCAAGCAACTGAAAATTTAAATTGCAGGCAGAATAAAAGGATTTTGGGAGCTGGATTCAAGAAATCAAACAAGAAATTGTAAATGGCAATCAAACAGAGAAGTAAAAGATGTAGTAACTTGCAACCGATCTCAAACAGAAAGCAGAATTGCTTGAAGAAGCAAACAGAAATTAAATTCAACTCAATTGGAAAATCAAAATAAAGATCTCAGGAAATCAAAGAGACTAGAAAACAAGTCTAGATCTCAATTCCTTTCTTGATTCAATAGCAAACAGATTGAAGAAGAAATAGAGATGGAAGCAGTAAAGAGAGCCTTGATTTAAATCAAAATTCCATGAATTATGCAGAAGAACAAAGCATGGATTTCAGATCAAAGATTGGAACAGAATTCCTCCAACCTCAATCCAAAATTTCAAAACAGAAATGAAAACTAAGAGAGAGAACTCTCAATTCCTAATGCTCCCTAGTGGAACTAGCCTTTTTTTTCTATCGAACTCCCTTTAGTGAGATGGAATTGATGCCTTTATATAGGCTTTACAAAATGAAAAATGAAAATGAAATTCAAACAAATTACAAAAATGAAAATCCTAATTTAATTGATCCATGTGCCTTTGAGTGATGATATGGGCTTTGCTTGCTTTGGATTTGAGGAGAAATGGGTTTGGTTGGCCTTCATTCAATTTGGAGAGGAATTGAATTTAAATGAAATTTTGGTTGAATTTTGGCCCATGTTGCTCCCAGGAGGCTGCCCTGCCCTTGTGGAGGGCAGGGCAGAAAATGGTGTGTGCGGCCGTTGGTGCATTGGTGCGTGCGTGTTGGTGCTGCAGGATGCTGCCCTGCCCTTGCGGAGGGCAGGGCAGAACTTTTTGGTGCGCCAGAATGATGCCTGTGCGTGCTGCTGGTGCTGCCGAGCCTTCCCTTGGTGCGCTAGAATGGTGCGCGTGTGTGCATCACCAAAATGCTGCCTGCCCTTGCGGAGGGCAGGGCAATGTTTCCAAAAGTGAAGCTCCGTGTTCGAAACTCGGTGGATGCACACGCTACTTCTTTTCCTTGGTTTATTTTTGCTTATTTTTGGCCCTTCAAGATGCCTTCCGTTCCTGCCTCAATTGTATGCCAAATATGGATTTCTATATATCGTTGGAAAGCTATGAATGTCAGCTTTCCAACGCAACTAGAAGCACATCAATCGGACGTCTGTAGCTCAAGTTATAGCCCTTTGAAGTAGGCATGGTCATGCTGTGAGCGGCCAGATTTTACCTTAGCGAAAATTCTTGCTTCCAACCTCACTTTGCATCACGATTCTGCCCTGCCCTTGGCAAGAGCAGGGCAGTGTGCGTGCTGGCTGCTTCCTTCTTTGATTTGGTCATGGGCCACGCTTTTAAAAGCGTGGCCTAAGCCTCCAAAGTGTGCTCCAACTTCAAAGTGTGTCCCAAAGCTCTTTTTTTCTCCTTTTTTTGTGCTTCTTTGCTTCTTTTTCTTCTTATTTCCTACAAGGTTTATAAAATTAAAATATCAAGGAAATATATCATTTAAGTACAAAAGCATTCAATATTTAAGCACAAATTATCAATTTCTTGTATGAAAAAGCATAGAAAAATAGGTATATGATGACATGTCATCACAACACCAAACTTAAACCTTGTTTGTCCCCAAGCAAGAAAAGAATCATGCAATAGAAATCGACAATCCAAGGTAAGAAGAGTAGCAAGTTAATGTTCATGGCAAGCTAGTTTTCTATGCATGCTACAATCACAAAAGAGATGTAAATGATTGATGCTTCTATCTAGCTCATTTTATGAAATCTTTTTCTTATAATTCTTCCTTGAAACAAGCTTTTGATTTTTTTTTTTTAGCTTCTCCTTTTGGGTGCTTTGCCCCATGAGTTAATAACAAAGCTACGACTTCTAAATGCTTTGTTTTCAAGTATTACCACTTGATACATAAGCACCACAAGCATTTAATTAGAGGACTTCATTAAGCTCATCATTTTTTTTTCTTGACTCTCTAATCATTGATGCTCAGAACCTTGAGCTTTGAGGGAGTGCTTTTGCACTTGAGCCTAGCCTTGACTTCTAAGTGTTTTGTTTTCAAGCATTTGGCTTGATACATAAACACCACAAGCACTTAACAAATAAATTGCCATTGGTACTCAGAGCCTTCAGCTTTCTCATTCTTTCCCTTTTTCTTTTCTTGCTTTAATTGTATTTGCTTCTTCAAGGTTTTCATGATTTCAAAAGATTTCACAAAATGTACTAGATGAAAAACTTCAATTAAATAAAATCCAATGCAATTGAGCAACAATCAATCATACTAGCTTTCTAATACTTGTATGCACATGCTAAATTCTTCTTTAATTCCGTGTTTGTTTATGATCATGATGCTTTTTTGCTTTTAAATTCACAAAACTCAAGTTGGTAGTCATAATGTCACAACAACATATTTCAAAACAAATTCAAGCTATGCTTAGTCATACCACACATGTAAACAGAGAAGATAATAAGACAATCATGCAATTTAAAGTGCTGGAAATAAATGAGAGGAAAAGGAACTTTACAACCTTGTAGTCCATCTTCTCTATTGTTGTCATTTTCCTCTTATTCTTCCTTTTCCCTTGCCAAACTCAGAATGCTTGCTCATCCTCAAGCAACAATTAGAACAATGGCTATGGGGCTAAGATGGATCATGAATGTCTTGTACAATGAAATGTTAGCAGTACATGTGTTGCAAGCAAGCAAAATTTAAGATAAAAATTAAGGCACAAGAGACAGAGACATTGTGATTGCAAACATAAGAGGGTGTGCATGATACATTGCAAAAAAAATATAATTGGCACACCAACTTAGTGTGACACTTTCACTTGAAATTAATGCAAGTATCTAGTAAGCATTGGAACCAAATTTTGTTGCATAGCAACACCAAACTTAGAATGCAACCATATGTCAATTTATTTGAACTAAAGCTAAACAAAAGAAACTGTTATTTGTTGAATACAATTACCAAGCCAAAAATCTATCATGAATAAGGATCTCTTGATGTTGTATTAACAAAAACAGTTGATAAAAGAAAACTTAAAAATAAAGAGGTGACTAAAACAAAGAGAATGCAAACGAACTGTCAAAACAAAGAAAAATAACAATGCAAAGGCACTATGATTATGCAGACAAGTAATGTTGCTGGATGAGTTGCATAGAGAATAAGTGGCACACCAAACTTAGAATCTTGGTGTGTCACTTTCATTTTTGATTTGATGCAATCATCCAAAAAGATTGAAAATAATTTGTTGCAAGGCAACACTAAACTTAGAATGTAATCATATGCCAATTTATTGAAATTTAAACAAAGCATGGAGAAGAAATGTACCTACTGTCTACCTGTTCTTTACTTTCTTCCTCTTCTTCCAATTTGTTAAGAGGAATGACCTCAAAGGGGGAGAAGATTCAGCTACTGTCCCTTGCCTTGGCTTTTCCTCAGCAAGCTTCCTTTTGCAAATGGCTTGATTGATCTTGCTTGCTGGATTAGGGACAGGATTGGTGCTCTTGTTAGTTGCCTTCACTTCTTTGAATTCAAGACTTGGTTGCTGTGTGATTATTGGAGTTTTGTATTCATCCAGAGCTTTTTGAATTGGTGGTTCAATGAGCTTGTCCTTCATGTGCCTCTCTGTTTCCCTTGAGTTTGGACGTTCTTGATTATCCTCCTCACTAGGTTGTTCTTCCACTTCCTCTTTTACACTCAACATTTGATTTAATAGCTCTTTCATGGAGGAGGTTTGTTGATCTTCCCAAGCTTTCTTCATCTCCTCTTCATACCTTTCAATCATGGATTCAAGTGTTGAGGCGTTTTGGTCCAGGGAAGTTTGTGAGAGTTGTGAGTTGTCATGTGCTCTTGTCATCTCAAGGGCAGTTTCAGGTTCAAATATTTCCACCACCTCTTCCTTCTTCACTAAAGATTCACTTGACTTAGTAGCCTCTTCCTCTTGTTTTTCCTCTTTCCTTGTTGCACTCACCAATTGAGCTAACATTATTTCCATGTTTTTGAATGAATTCTCTTGCTCGTTCCAGGATATCTGTGCCTCCCTCTCATATTTTTCAATCATGGTCTCAAGCTTTGAGAGGCTTTGGTTCATGGAAGTTTGTGTGGGTGGTGAATTTTGATAGAGGCTTTCTGTTGAAGCATGGTCAAGTGATGATATCTTTGGATGAATATCATATGGAGCATTAGAATTTCCTTCCCAGCCACCATTAGAATCATGACTAGCATCATTTTGTGGTGGAAGAAAATATACCATATGATTTTCTTGCTCATCTTGTGTCTGTGAAGCAAATCTCCATAGATTGGAGTGCTCAGAATCTGTGATTTCTTGGTAATATTCCCAACCACCATTAGAGATTGGTGATGGTGGGTAATATCCCATAAAACTTGTTTGATCATAAAATGAGTTGAACTCCATTTAAATTTTGGAAAACACAACACCAAGAAAAATTGAAATTACTCATATCAGAGATGAGAATTTCTTAGTGAGGCAAAAACTCAAACACCTTGGTTTCACTTTAAAACAGAGAACAAAAACAAAAAAAATGCTTGATCTAGACTTCTCACCCACTTAATCATTGTTGATCTAATCAATCTCCGGCAACGGCGCCAAAAACTTGATGGTGTTTTTGTGGAAAAATGAATTTCCAACACACAAATCCAACCGGCAAGTATACCGGGTCGCATCAAGTAGTAATAACTCACAAGAGTGAGGTCGATCCCACAGGGATTGATGGATCAAGCAACTTTAGTGGGTGATTAGTTTAGTCAAGCTAACATTGAGTGAATTGTGTGAAGTGTAGCCAACAGAAAGTAAATGGCAGAAATCTTAAAGATGCAGAAAGTAAATTGGCAAGTAACTTAAAGAGCAAGAAATGTAAATTGCAAGAATCTTAAATGACAAGAAATGTAAATTGCATTAAATGTAAATGGGGAGTGGGTGCTGGAAATTAAAGGAAGCAATAAATCAAGCAACTGAAAATTTAAATTGCAGGCAGAATAAAAGGATTTTGGGAGCTGGGATTCAAGAAATCAAACAAGAAATTGTAAATGGCAATCAAACAGAGAAGTAAAAGATGTAGTAACTTGCAACCGATCTCAAACAGAAAGCAGAATTGCTTGAAGAAGCAAACAGAAATTAAATTCAACTCAATTGGAAAATCAAAATAAAGATCTCAGGAAATCAAAGAGACTAGAAAACAAGTCTAGATCTCAATTCCTTCTTTGATTCAACAGCAAACAGATTGAAGAAGAAATAGAGATGGAAGCAGTAAAGAGAGCCTTGATTTAAATCAAAATTCCTTGAATTATGCAGAAGAACAAAGCATGGATTTCAGATCAAAGATTGGAACAGAATTCCTCCAACCTCAATCCAAAATTTCAAAACAGAAATGAAAACTAAGAGAGAAAACTCTCAATTCCTAATGCTCCCTAGTGGAACTAGCCTTTTTTTTTCTATCGAGCTCCCTTTAGTGAGATGGAATTGATGCCTTTATATAGGCTTTACAAAATGAAAAATGAAAATGAAATTCAAACAAATTACAAAAATGAAAATCCTAATTTAATTGATCCATGTGCCTTTGAGTGATGATATGGGCTTTGCTTGCTTTGGATTTGAGGAGAAATGGGTTTGGTTGGCCTTCATTCAATTTGGAGATGAATTGAATTTAAATGAAATTTTGGTTGAATTTTGGCCCATGTTGCTCCCAGGAGGCTGCCCTGCCCTTGTGGAGGGCAGGGCAGAAAATGGTGTGTGCGGCCGTTGGTGCGTTGGTGCGTGCGTGTTGGTGCTGCAGGATGCTGCCCTGCCCTTGCGGAGGGCAGGGCAGAACTTTTTGGTGCGCCAGAATGATGCCTGTGCGTGCTGCTGGTGCTGCCGAGCCTTCCCTTGGTGCGCCAGAATGGTGCGCGTGTGTGCATCACCAAAATGCTGCCCTGCCCTTGCGGAGGGCAGGGCAATGTTTCCAAAAGTGAAGCTCCGTGTTCGAAACTCGGTGGATGCACACGCTACTTCTTTTCCTTGGTTTATTTTTGCTTATTTTTGGCCCTTAAAGATGCCTTCCGTTCCTGCCTTAATTGTACGCTAAATATGGATTTCTATATATCGTTGGAAAGCTCTGAATGTCAGCTTTCCAACGCAACTGGAAGCACATCAATCGGACGTCTGTAGCTCAAGTTATAGCCCTTTGAAGTAGGCATGGTCATGTTGTGAGCGGCCAGATTTTACCTTAGCGAAAATTCTTGCTTCCAACCTCACTTTGCATCACGATTCTGCCCTGCCCTTGGCAAGAGCAGGGCAGTGTGCGTGCTGGCTGCTTCCTTCTTTGATTTGGTCATGGGCCACGCTTTTAAAAGCGTGGCCTAAGCCTCCAAAGTGTGCTCCAACTTCAAAGTGTGTCCCAAAGCTCTTTTTTTCTCCTTTTTTTGTGCTTCTTTGCTTCTTTTTCTTCTTATTTCCTACAAGGTTTATAAAATTAAAATATCAAGGAAATATATTATTTAAGTACAAAAGCATTCAATATTTAAGCACAAATTATCAATTTCTTGTATGAAAAAGCATAGAAAAATAGGTATATGATGACATGTCATCAGCAGTGACCAGCTTATCCCAGGAGTCCAGGCTATCCTTAGGTTGTGAATCCAACCATATTCTAGCTCTGTCTCTTACAGAAAAAGGGAAAAGCATGAGTCTGTAGACTTCAGGATCAACTCCATTCGTCTTTACAGTCTCACAGATCTGCAAGAACTCAGTTAAAAACTGATAAGGATCTTCAGATGGAAGTCCATAAAACTTGCAGTTTTGTTGCATTAAAGCAACTAGTTGAGGCTTAAGCTCAAAATTATTGGCTCCAATGGCAGGAATGGAGATGCTTCTTCCATCAAATTTGGACGTTGGCTTTATGAAGTCACCAAGCATTCTCCTTGCATTATTATTATTTTCGGCTGCCATCTCCTTCTCTTGTTCGAAAATTTCTGAAAGGTTGTTTCTGGATTGTTGTAATTTAGTTTCTCTTAGTTTCCTTTTCAGAGTCCTTTCAGGTTCAGGATCAATTTCAACAAGAGTGTCTTTTTCCCTGTTCCTGCTCATATGAAAGAGAAGAAAACAAGAAAAGAAAGAGGAATCCTCTATGTCACAGTATAGAGATTCCTTTATGTTAGTAGAAAAAGAAAGGGGATAAGAAAAGGAGAATGGTTCGGATTTTTAGATGAAGAGAGGTGAAGAGAAGTGTTAGTAATTAAATAATTAAATAGAATAAGAAAAGAGAGGGGAAATTTCGAAAATAATTTTGAAAAAGGGATTAGTATTTTCGAAAATTAGAGATAAAATGTAATTAAAATTAAAATTATTAATTAATTAAAAAGAATTTTTGAAAAAGAGAGAGATATTTTCGAAAATAGAAGAGGGAGAAGTAGTTAGGTGGTTTTGAAAAAGATAAGAAACAAACAAAAAGTTAGTTAGTTGATTGAAAAAGATTTGAAATCAAAATTTAAAAAGATAAGAAGATAAGAAGTTAGATAAGATTTTTTTTTTGGAAATCAAATTTTGAAAAAGATAAAATTTTGAGAAGGATAAGATAAAAAGGTAAGATAAAAATTTTAATAAAAAGATATTTTGAAAAAGATTTAATTTTTAAAATGACTTAGCTAACAAGAAACTACAAGATAAGATTCTAGAATTTAAAGATTGAACCTTTCTTAACAAGAAAGTAACAAACTTCAAATTTTTGAATCAATCACATTAATTGTTAGCATATTTTCGAAAATTTGTTATAAAGATAAGAAAAAGATTTTAAAAATATTTTGAAAAAGATTTTTGAAATTTTCAAAAAAAATAGAAAAAAATGAAAAAGATATAATTTTTGAAAAAGATTTTAAAAAGATAAGATTTTTAAAATTGAAATTTTGACTTGACTTGTAAGAAACAACTAATTTTAAAAATTTTTTTGACCAAGTCAACCCAAAATTTCGAAAATTTGGAGGGAAATAAGGAAAAGATATTTTTTTATTATTGAATTTTTAATTATGAGAGAGAAAAACAACAAAAATACTCAATGCATGAAATTTTTTAGATCAAAACAATGAATGCATGCAAGAATGCTATGAATGTCAAGATGAACACCAAGAACACTTTGAAGATCATGATGAACATCAAGAACAAAATTTTGAAAAATTTTTTATGCAAAGAAAACATGCAAGACACCAAACTTAGAAATTTTTAATGCTTGGAAAATATGAATGCAAAGATGCACATGAAAAACAAGAAAAGACACAAAACAAGAAAACATCAAGATCAAACAAGAAGACTTATCAAGAACAACTTGAAGATCATGAAGAACACTATGAATGCATGGAATTTCCGAAAAATGCAAGAAAAATTTTTAAAGCATGCAATTGACACCAAACTTAAAAATTGACTCAAGACTCAAACAAGAAACACAAAATATTTTTGATTTTTATGATTTTCTAATTTTTTTGGATTTTTATTCTTTTTTTTTTCGAAAATATAGTTGGAAAAACGAAAAAGAAAAGAAAAATTTTGAAAAAGATTTTTGAAAAGAAAATTACCTAATCTGAGCAACAAGATGAATTGTCAGTTGTCCAAACTCGAACAATCCCCGGCAACGGCGCCAAAAACTTGGTGGACGAAATTGTTATTCATGCGTTATTCCATTTTGCAAAATTCATTGCTTTTCATTCCCGGGTAATGGCGCCAAAAACATGATGCCAATACCATGGTTCACAACTTCGTTCAACTTAACCAGCAAGTGTACTGGGTCATCCAAGTAATGCCTTACGTGAGTAAGGGTCGATCCCACAGAGATTGTTGGTATGAAGCAAGCTATGGTCACCTTGTAAATCTCAGTTAGGCAGATTAAATTGGTTTATGGTTTCAAAAATTAATAATAAAAAGAATAAAAAGGGATAGAGATACTTATGTAAATCAATAGTGGGAATTTCAGATAGGTGTATGGAGATGTTGTGCTCCTCTTGAATCTCTACTTTCTCATTGCCTTCATCCAATCCTTTTTACTCCTTTCCATGGCAAGCTGTATGTAGGGCATCACCGTTGTCAATGGCTACATCCCATCCTCTCAGTGAAAATGGTCCTATGCTCTGTCACGGCACGGCTAATCATCTGTCGGTTCTCAATCAGGTTGGAATAGAATCCCTTGATTCTTTTGCGTTTGTCCTCACGCCCAGCCTTCAGGAGTTTGAAGCTCGTCACAGTCATTCAATCCCAGAATCCTACTCGGAATACCATAGACAAGGTTTAGACTTTCCGGATCCTCATGAATGCCGCCATCTATCTAACTTATACCACGAAGATTCTGTTGGGGAATCTAAGAGATATGCGCCCGGCCTAAGGTAGAACGGAAGTGGTTGTCAATCACGCGCGTTCATATGTGAGAATGATGATGAGTGTCACGGATCATCACATTCATCAAAGTGTTGTGCAACGTATATCTTGGAATAAGAATAAAAGAGAATTGAATAGAAAGTAATAATAATTGTATTGAAACTTGAGGTACAGCAGAGCTCCACACCCTTAATCTATGGTGTGCAGAAACTCCACCGTTGAAAATACATAAGTGAAAGGTTCAGGCATGGCCGAATGGCCAGCCCCCATGATCTGAGAACCAAACGTTCAAAGATGCTCTTTAGATCTAAAGTGATCAAAAGATGTCTAATACAATAGTAAATCATCCTATTTATACTAGACTAGCTACTAGGGTTTACATGAGTAAGTAATTGATGCATAAATCCACTTCCGGGGCACACTTGGTGTATGCTTGGGCTGAGCTTGATCTATCCACGAGCTGAGGCTTTTCTTGGAGTTGAACTCCAAGTTATATCGTGTTTTGGGCGTTCAACTCCGGATCATGATGTTTTTCTGGCGTTTAACTCCAGACAGCAGCATGTACTTGGCGTTTAACGCCAAGTTACGTCGTCAATTCCCGAATAAAGTATGAACTATTATATATTGCTGGAAAGCTCTGGATGTCTACTTTCAACGCCGTTGAGAGCGAGCCATTTGGAGTTCTGTAGCTCCAGAAAATCCATTTCGAGTGCAGGGAGGTCAGATTCCAACATCATTAGCAGTCCTTTTGTCAGCCTTTTTCAGAGTTTTGCTCAAGTCCCTCAATTTCAGCCAGAAATTACCTGAAATCACAGAAAAACACATAAACTCATAGTAAAGTCCAGAAATGTGAATTTAACATAAAAACTAATGAAAACATCCCTAAAAGTAGCTTAAACTTACCAAAAACTACCTAAAAACAATGCCAAAAAGCGTATAAATTATCCGCTCATCACTTCACCAACCTACCTTTCATGCGATCCCATCGCCACCGCCTACTAATCTTTGTAACACCCTAACTACCAAAGCTCACGCTTCCGGCTGCGCAACTCTGATAGCCCGGACATTACGACGACACTTATACTATTTAATACTAAAATATGAGCCTGTTTAAAATTTTAAATCGCAATACCGATCCCAAAAATACTTTTGCTATACAACGTACATTCATACATACCATACAACTTCCAGAAACTCATAAAGAGTACATCCATATATATACATACATATATATAAATAATATTACACACATTAACCAATATAATTCCTATCCCTCTTACAAAATATATCAAGATAAAGGCGAGGGTACAATAAACCATAACTAAAACAATACAGAGCATCACAACAATATATAAATAAACTCTTCGTGACTTCTGTGCCTATATCCTGAAAGGGGAAAAATGTAGGGGGGTGAGAACATCATCCTCGAAAGGGTTCTCAGTAGAGGGTTTTTGGGAATTACTGTAATAGGATACATGATTCCCAAAAACCCTCTACTGAGAACCCTTTCGAGGATGATGTTCTCACCACCCTACATTTTTTCCCTTTCAGGATATGGGTGCAGAAGTCACGAAGAGTTTATTTATATATTGTTGTGATGCTCTGTATTGTTTTAGTTATGGTTCATTGTACCCTCGCCTTTATCTTGATATATTTTGTAAGAGGGATAGGAATTGTATTGGTTAATGTGTGTAATATTATTTATATATATGTATGTATATATATGGATGTACTCTTTATGAGTTTCTAGAAGTTGTATGGTATGTATGAATGTACGTTGTATAGCAAAAGTATTTTTGGGAGCGGTATTGCGATTTAAAATTTTAAACAGGCTCATATTTTAGTATTAAATAGTATAAGTGTCGTCATAATGTCCGAGCTATCAGAGTTGCGCAGCCGAAAGCGTGAGCTTTGGTAGTTAGGGTGTTACAATCTTCCTCAATCCCAGCACAACACAATTAATGCAAACAAGTAAAGCACAATTGATTTACATATACAGCAAGTAAATCAATTAGCAGTTAGGCATATTATTCAATTAGGCATAACTCAAGAAATCGAAGAAAGCAAGCACGTAGAAAATGCATACGATGAATGCCTATCCTATTTGGCTTGTGATATCACTTGTCGATTCAAAGTTGCCAATCCACGTATCCTTTCGGATGTCGCCTTTCTGCCACATCCCTGGGATATAGTGCCCGACTCACTGTGTGCACCCCTGAGATATAATGCTTGGCTCACTTTTATGCGCAACCTTGGGATATAGTGCTTGGCTCATTCATATGCGCAACCCTAGTATATAGTACCCAGCTCACTCTCAACCCTGGGATATAGTGCGTGACTCACTCTTATGGCAAGAAAGGTTATGCAAGCTAGACACTACCTTAGCCCTCACATCTGAATATAGGCGGGAGACTGTCACAGCCCCTACGCCAGCGCCGCTACCTCGACAAGCGGGATTAAACCATTATCTTTGTCAGGGACATAGCGACTTATCAATCAATGAATATCATAATTATGATTAAGTGATTACTACTCGTACTTCAACAAATTCATCAACCTCAATCTTTTCTAATTTCTCATCAACTTTCATTTTTTCAACTCATCAAATTCATCCTCATTTCTCAAGTTCTTCTAAGTTCATAAACCATTCATATATAATATTGTTCAACCTCATTCATTTCTCAATTTATATTCATTTCTCAGTCATCATCAACATAACACCCCACCATGTCTACACAAGTTAACCCTTCCATAGAATTTTTCAAGCCTAGGTCACCGGCTCTAAACTCATAACAAAATAACCTTTTTAATTCACTAATAAGAGAGAATTATACCAATTCGGAATTAAATAGATTTCCATTGTAAGTATAATTCGAACCGGTAATGAATCCTCTCAATCAAATTTAATTCAAAAGGATAATCTCAATCAAACCACAATTAATCGAGAGTATTTAGACTCTCGGGTCGTTCTCCCTAGGAACTAGTGATAACAAGTGTATACAATTTTGGTTGTTGAAGGCAAAAGGGGGTGTTCAATGAAGAAGCAAGCAATAAAGATAGAGAAATAAAAGAACGAGACAAAATTGCAATTAATAAACTAATAAAGAAATAAAAGAACTATGTATGTAATGTGAACAAGTAAAACTATAAAGTAATGAAAAAATGGTTTAAAACATAAATAAAACCTTGACTTGGGATGAGTTATGGAATCCCTTCCTTGCCATAACCACAACTATGATAATTATGATGGATTAATCTCACTAAGTCAACCCTCACATTGGAGAGTAAGTCAAGTGAGCATAATTGTTATCAATCCACAAGTCCTAGCTAACTTACTAATTACCTTAGTAAAGAGCTAACGTAAGTGGAAACAATAGCAACTAACAACCCAAGAATTATCACTAAATGTTGGACATTATGGCTCTAGTAATCCATACACTCATTTTTCCCATGCCAAGGGGTGGAAATCTATCCCATAACTAAGATTGGTATTTCATCAAACACATAGAGGGCGTGAACATAAAACATGACAAAATTAGAAAAATGGTAAAAACTATGAACTATAAATGATCAAAATCAATAAATGCAACTCAAACAAACATAAAACAAGCATCAAACATCAAATTAAACAACTAGAAATCCAAAATTGCAAAGCAAAGTAAATATTGACAACAGAAATGGAAATATGAGAAAGTGTAAAACAAGTAATGTATTTGAAAGAGACAATTAAAGAAATACTTACACTATAAAATTGCGAAATCCAAAAGCAAGACTTGAAGTATAAAATACTACAAATTCTAACTAAACCCTAAGAGAGAATTTCCTAATCTACACTACTCCTACTCCTACTATGTAAAACTATGAAAAATTATGTCTAAGTCCTAATGCTTTTAAATGTTTTGAATTCCCCTTCATATAGCATCAAAATTCAGCCTTCAAGCCTTCAAAAATGGGCCAAGAGAATTATGGAACTCTGCATCTTTGCTCCTCTTTGAAGAAGAACGTGGATATACTAATAGGGATATACTAAAGAGAATTATTACCTTTTATTCCTCAATTGAAAATTCTTCTTATGCATTCTGTATTTCTATCACTTGGACAAGAGACTTAGAAACTAATGATGAGAGATCTATAATTTCGGCAATAGAGATGTACCTGTAACAGAACAAATTAGATTGTTAAAATTTTAAAATTTATACAAAGTACTAAGGGGGCAGTATTAGTGTAGTTTCAAACACACTATTTTTGTGATACTAGAATAATTGAAGAGAGGCAAAAGAGATAGAAGTTTTATTACACTCCCTTTGGAATAATAATACTATACCCGCATCTCTCCTTTTGGTAGTGGTGCACGAATTTGCAATCCGTACAACTAACCAGCAAGTGCACTGGGTCGTCCAAGTAATACCTTACGTGAGTAAGGGTCGATCCCACGGAGATTATTGGTTTGAAGCAAGCTATTTTTATTTTATTAATCTTAGTCAGGATGCCAATAATGTTATTTGGATTTAATTGTAAGAAGTAAAAGCGTTTGGAATTATTAGAAAAATAAAAAAGAATAAAACCGTTACTTGTTGTGCAGTAATGAGAAATATGTTGGAGTTTTGGAGATGCTTTGTCCTCTGAATTTCTGCAGTGTAATATTCAACTCAATTGTTTGTAAAGCACGTCTACGGCAAGCTGTATGTAGGGTGTCACCATTGTCAGTGGCTACCTCCCATCCTCTCAGTGAAAACGGTCCAGGTGCTCTGTCACAGCACGGCTAATCAGCTGTTGGTTCTCGATCATGTTGGAATAGGATCCATTGATCCTTTTGCGTTTGTCATCACGCCCAGCAATCGCGAGTTTGAAGCGCGTCATAGCCATTCAATCCTTGAATCCTACTCGGAATACCACAGACAAGGTTTAGACCTTCCGGATTCTCAAGAGTGGCCGCCATCAATTCTAGCTTATACCGCGGAGATTCGGATTAAGGAATCTAAGAGAAGCTCATTCAGTCTGATGTAGAACAGAGGTGTTTGTCAGGCACACGTTCATGAATTGAGGGAGGTGATGAGTGTCACGGATCATCACCTCCTTCATAATTAAGCGCAAATAAACATCTTAGATCGGATTACACACACGTTTGAGTAAAATAGAAACAATTGCATTAATTCATCGAGACGCTGCAGAGCTCCTCACCCCCAACAATGGAGTTTAGAGACTCATGCCGTCAAAGTGTATAAAGTTCAGATCTGAAAATGTCATGAGGTACAAGATAATTCTCTAAAAGTTGTTTAAATAGTAAACTAGTAACCTAGGTTTACAGAATATGAGTAAACTAAGATAATTGGTGCAGAAATCCACTTCTGGGGCCCACTTGGTGTGTGCTGTGGCTGAGACTAAAGCTATCCACGAATTGAGGCTTTTCTTGAGTTGAACTCCAAGTTATGACGTGTTTTGGGCGTTCAACTCCGGATCATGACGTGTTTCTGGCGTTTAACTCCAGACAGCAGCATGTACTTGGCGTTCAACGCCAAGTTACGTCCTTTATCCTCGCGCAAAATATAGATTATTATATATTGCTGGAAAGCCCTGGATGTCTAGTTTTCAACACCGTTGAGAGCGCACCAATTGGACTCCTGTAGCTCCAGAAAATCCATTTCGAGTACAGGGAGGTCAGGATCCAACAGCATCAGCAGTCCTTTTTCAGCCTAAGTCAGATTTTTGCTCAGCTCCCTCAATTACAGCCTGAAAATACCTGAAATCACAAAAAAATACACAAACTTATAGTAAAGTCCAGAAATATGATTTTTGCCTAAAAACTAATAATATTTAACTAAAAACCAATTAAAACATACTAAAATCTACATGAAATTACCCCAAAAAAGCGTATAAAATATCCGCTCATCAGGTAGCTATTGATTATTTAATGGCATTTCATTTTGCTACTCAAACTAAGTTGTTAGTTTAAGACTTAAATAGTAAAAAATATTAATTAAAAACTAAAACTTTCAATTTTCAACTATATGCAATGAATTAATACCTTCTAAAATTTTTACCGTTAAAAGACAATAAAAAAGTAAAGTATCAATTAGGAGGTATACCTGCTAAGTCTTAATCCTGACACCATTAGTAGTATCCTTAATAATTGGTGTATCTAAAATCACTTTCATCATTATGCTAGTTGAATTGTCTTCACCAAGGCTCCTAATGCTAAAAAAAGTTTAGATTTTTGGGTAATAAATAAAAATTAAAAAAGATTAAAATGTCAATTAATTAGCTTGTTAAAGTGACATGAAGTTTTACACTAATAAAACTGTCATATGGAAATAAATTGATAACTATTTTTGAAGATTAAATGATACCTAATTCCATGTCCTGGTCCACATAAAATTCAGCTCTGGGTTGTAAACCAGTTTTGTTTTCATTTGTTCAGATTCTTCAACTATGGTAGTGTTTAGCTTTATCCCAAGTTCAACTGAAGTTGTCACAATCTCCATGAAAAACAATAACCTATTTATAGATCAGTCAACTACGAAACTTCATTTAATATCAGCTCAAACCTTGACAAATATTTCCATCATTATCATTATCATGCATGAAAAAAGTTGACAGCATTATTTGGTAAGCTTCTCCCTTGGGGTTCATAGGCTTGATACCTTAAACTATATTAAATCTGTAGCCCCACCATGCTTGATCAGGTTAGGAGAAGCTATGAATACATTTTAGTCTATTGACAATCCCTCAATTTCACAAACTTTGATCTTCTACATGTAAAACACTAATATGTATTATGCAAGTCATTTAAGAAGAATAAACCACTGAATCAAAAGGAAATTATTTCCTAAGTATGCATTATTTGACTGCCTATGCAATTGGGTAGAAAAAAAATCATATATATTTTTAATATATTTCAAGAGTCCATACAGTTGAACCAATTAAATGCTAACTAAGCCATTCATATCCAAAGAATTCAATGCCCATTTGCATGCAGGTATAGCATATATAGATACAGGGTCAAAATGAAGTACCTTTAACTTAATCCAAATAGAAGCATGCAGAGAAGAGTGATGCTCAGAAAAAATTTGAATGGAAAGTGAAGAAAACACTAGCAACCAAATGTACCTATAATTAGTTAAGGATACTGATGAGTGGATATTTTATACGCTTTTTGGGGGTAATTTTATATAGATTTTAGTATGTTTTAGTTAGTTTTTAGTATATTTTTATTAGTTTTTAGGCAAAATTCATATTTCTGGACTTTACTATGAGTTTGTGTATTTTTCTGTGATTTCAGGTATTTTCTGGCTGAAATTGAGGAAGCTGAGCAAAAATCTGATTTAGGCTGAAAAAGGACTGCTGATGCTAAGTAGAAATCCAGGGCTTTCCAACAATATATAATAGTCCATACTTTGTGCGAAGATAGACGACATAAACTGGCGTTTAACGCTAGTTCCATGTTGCAGTCTGGCGTTCAACGCCAGAAACAGGTTGCAAGTTGGAGTTTAACGCCAGAAACAGATTACAACCTGGCGTTCAACTCCAGAAACAGTCCAGGCACATGAAAAGCTTAAGTCTCAGCCCCAGCACACACCAAGTGGGCCCCATAAGTGGATTTCTGCACTATCCATCCTAGTTTACTCATTTTCTGTAAACCTAGGTTACTAGTTTAGTTTTTAAACAACTTTTAGAGATTTATTTTGTATCTCTTGACATTTTTAGATATGAATTTTGTATCTTTTGACGGCATGAGTCTCTAAACTCCATTGTTGGGGGTGAGGAGCTCTGCAGCGTCTCGATGAATTAATGCAATTATTTCTGTTTTTCATTCAAACACGCTTGTTCCTATCTAAGATGTTCATTCGCACTTCACTATGAAGAAGGTGATGATCCGTGACACTCATCACCTTCCTCAATCCATGAACATGTGCCTGACAACCACCTCAGTTCTACATTAGATTGAATAAGTGTCTCTTAGATTCCTTAATCAGAATCTTCGTGGTGTAAGCTAGAATATTTTGGCGGCCACTCTTGAGGATCCGGAAAGTTTAAACCTTGTCTGTGGTATTCTGAGTAGGATTCAAGGATTGAATGGTTGTGACGAACTTCAAACTCCCGATTGTTGGGCGTGATGACAAACGCAAAAGAATCAATGGATTCTATTCCGACATGATTGAGAACTAACAGATGATTAGCCGTGCTGTGACAGAGCATTTAGACCATTTTCACTGAGAGGATGGGAAGTAGCCATTGACAATAGTGACACCCTACATACAGCTTGCCATAGAAGGAGCCTTGCGTGTGTGAAGAGGAGGACAAGGGAAAAGCTGAAATTCAGAGGACAAAGCATCTCCAAAATTCCAACATATTCTCCATTACTGCATAATAAGTATTTATTTCATGCTCTTTTAATTTTTACAATTAAAACTAAAAATTATTATTGATATTATATCCTGACTAAGAATAATAAGATAACCATAGCTTGCTTCAAGCCAACAATCTCCGTGGGATTCGACCCTTACTCACGTAAGGTATTACTTGGACGACCCAGTGCACTTGCTGGTTAGTTGTGCAAAGCTGTGAGAAATAGTCCATTAATATTGGCATACACAATTTCGTGCACCAAGTTTTTGCGCCGTTGCCGGGGATTGTTTGAGTTTGAACGACTGACGGTGAATCTTGTTGCTTAGATTAGGAAAAATTAGTTCTTTTGGTTTAGAGTCACTAGAATTGCATCTTTTATTATCCCTTTTAAAAACTTTTTCAAAAATATTATTTTTCTTTATTAATTTTTAGTTTTTTCTGTGAAGTTTAGTGTCATGTTTTAAGTTTGGTGTCAATTGCATGCTTTTCTTTGTCTTTCAATTTTTAAATTGCATGTTCTTTGTTTTTCCTTGATCTTCAAATTGTTTTTGTCAATTTTTCTTATTTGATCTTTGATTTTTCTTGTTCTGTGTGTTTTCATGTTTTCCTTGTGCTTTTTCAAAATATTAGTTTTCAAAAATATATTTTTTATATACAATATTAAAACACGTTACATTTATAGCTCAGTTGGCTAGAGCGTTGGCTTATGTTCTTGGCAATTGGGTATCTTTCTTTTAAAACTTTTTTTCAAAAATAATTTTTCTTTGATTAAATCTTATGCCAAACTTTAAGTTTGGTGTTTTCTTGTTAATATTTCTTTAATTTTCGAAAATTTTATTGTAGTTTTCTAAAAATTTTAAGTTTGATGTTCTTTCTTTTGTTCTTGTTGTTCTTGTAAGTCTTCAAAGTGTTCTTGAGTCTTCTTTGTGTTTTGATCTTAAAATCTTTAAGTTTGGTGTTCCTTGGTGTTTTCCCTCCAAAATTTTCGAAAACAAGGAGCATTAGATCTAAAAATTTTAAGTCTTGGGCCTTTTGTGTGTTTTTCTCTACCATCATAAAATTCAAAATTTAAAATATATATATATATATATATATATATTCTAACTATTTTTAAAGCAATTAGCTTGAATTTTTTTAAAATTTTCGGATTCCATTTTTGAATTTTAAAATTATAGCTTTTTCAAAAATATTCTAACCACTTTCTCTCTCCTCATTTTTTCGAAAATCTTCGTAAAATATTTTCAAATTTTTTATTTTTTATTTTATATTTTATATTTTTTGTTTTTTTGTTTTGGTTTTTTATTTTATTCTATTTTATTATTTCGAAAATAATTTTTTAATATAATAAAATAAATAAAATAAATCCACATCATCTCCCTTTCTCCATCATGGACCTAAGTGGAAATAAACAGTCCAGAAGGACCCTGGGGTCATATGCTAACCCCACTACTGCTTCATACGGGAGTAGTATCTGTATACCCTCTATCGGAGTCAGTAGCTTTGAGTTGAACCCTCAGCTCATTATCATGGAACAGCAAAGTTGCCAGTATTTCGGTCTTCCACAGGAAGAACTGATGTGAGCAGAAATTGGCAAATTAAAAATTATTAAAATATATACGTTACAAGTATAGTTCTTAACTCGCTAGAAATCCACTTATCATTTTAGAAAGGTGTCACAGAAATTTGAAATTAAAATACTGGGAGTATGAATCCCAGGTTGTCTCCCAACGAGTTGCAGAAAAGTGTGCTATTTTATTAATCAAATGTTTTCAAAAAGGTTTGAGTTGAGTAAACAGGAAATTAAATTGGAGAATTTGAATAATGTAAATAAAAGCCTTGACTGGGAGTTGATTAGTTGGAAGCCCCATTATTGTTGAATTAATCTCTAGATTAATTGATAATTAAAGGTTATCCTGTTTAGTTATCTCTTACTAGGTAAGGGAAAGTCAAACAAGTTGGAATGCTACGTCCGTTCACAAGTTGCAACTCACTTAATTAAAAGGGATTGGTGTTAGTGGCTAGAGGGCAATCCAACAATAAACCCAATTACAATCTTTCTTTTAAGCCTTCCAACTCAAGGGTTCCTTTCAATCAACTCCCCATCAAGTTAGGGAACTACTCGCTCATTGTGAATGTAAAATTCATAACATATGAAAGGGAATTGAAGAAAGACATTGTGAATAAAAATAAAAAATAATCAATTAAAAATAAAAGTAATCCTTGTATTAAATAATCCTAAAAATATTCCAATGGTAAAATTAAGCAAAGCAAAGGACATGGAAGAGTAAAGCCAAGTAAAGAAAACGAACAGGAATGACGAAGTCTTGGTGAGGTAATAACTCTTCTCAGTATCCCAATGCAAAATGTGGTAGAAAAATAAAATCCTAAGAACTATCAATGTGTAGAGAGGAAACCTAGAGGAGGAGTAAAAGCTAGATCTAAACTAAAACTGTGTAGAATGAATTGTTGTTCTAGTTTCTGCATGTTCTCTGGCTCTAGTCTGCTGTTCTGGGCCGATAACTGGGTCAAAATAGGGTCCAAAATGGCCCCTAGCGAATTCTGCAGAATATGCAAATCGCGCACGTCACGCGATCGCGTCATCCATGCGGACGCGTCATTCGTGTTTTTCCCTGCCATGCATTCGCGTCGTCCACGCTTCCGTGTCACTTGTGCTTTTCCAATCCGCGCAGTCGCGTGAGCCATGCGGCCGCGTCACTGCGATTTCTCCTCTTTCGCACGAACACGTGAGCCATGCGGTCGCGTCACTTCTCGCTGGTTATCTCCTCAATTTCTCGTGTTCCTTCCATTTTTGCTAGCTTCCTTTCCAATCTCCAACTCATTCATGCCCTATAAAGCCTGAAACACTTAACACACAGATTATGGCATCGAATGGAATAAAGGAGAATTAAAATGCAAAATTAAAAGTCTCTAGGAAGCAGTTTTCAATCATGTAATAATTTCAGGAAGGAAATATAAATGCATGCTAAATTAATGAATAAGTGGGTAAGGATCATGATAAAACCACACAATTAAACATAATATAAACCATAAAATAATGGTTTATCAACCTCCCCACACTTAAACATTAGCATGTCCTCATGCTTAACTGAAGGAGATAAGATAAATAAGTTTGAACATGTAGAAACTCATGCAATGCAATGCAACCTATATATATGAATGCAACTATATGATTCTTGCCCACTTGATCAAAAGTAAATAAGCTCTTCAAAAAAATTACAAATCAAATTCCACTAATTCTACCATTATACAGTAAGACAGATAAAAGTGCAAGAAGATAGCTCATGAAAGCAGGGAACATGGAAATTCAAGCATTGAACCCTCACTGATGATGTATGTACGCTCTAATCTCTCTAGTGTATAAGGTAATCACTCTATCCTTCTCTAATCATGCTTTCTAACTTTTGTTCTTCTCCTAACCAATCAACAACAGTTAATATACCAATGCAAACATCATGAGGTCTTTTCAAGGTTGTAATGGGGCCAAGGTAAGGGTAGGGATACATATATGGTTAAGTGAGCTTATAAATTGAATCTTTAATTAACCCAAGCTTTAACCCAACCTGTATATTTTATATAACCTTAGAATTCATACCTAGCTACCCAGAATTCCCTTTTACATTCCATACTCATGTATCAAATTTTTTTTATCATATGTGCATTGATCTTTGAATTCTTAATTCAGCATTGGGGTAATTTTGTCCCCTTATTTATTTATTGATTTTTTTAATATAGACATAAAAATAAACATAGCTTATCAATGCACATAGATTTTTAATTCTTATAGTTTCACATGAGTAGGTATCCAAATTCCCATTGTATTATCATGACACATTCCCTTAATAACTTTTGTTCCCACAATTTCCCATACTTAACTAGCTTACACAATTTTATCTTAAGCTAACCAAAGATTCAATTTGGGATATACAATTATTTTTCCGCTTAAGGCTAGTAATGTGGTAAAATATAGAACAAATGGGAGTTAAAGGCTCAAAGTGGTTAACAAAGGTAATTGAAAAGGGTAGACTTAATTTGGATAAGTGAGTTTAAACAAATAATGGCCTCAATCATATGCAAGCATACAAACATAATAAATATTGGACATATAGGATGAAACAAAATATAGATTACAATCATAGAGAAGTAAACACACAAGAATAAAATAATTATGGTTAAATAATGTAACCATGCATAAAGGCTCAAATCTTCACAGGTTGTGTGTTCTTTAGCTCAAACATCATGTTCCAAATACAACTTCAAGCATATTTATCATAAAAAAATTTTAATTAAAATTAGAGAAATTTTGTTCCAAAGATAGAGTCTTAGAAGAAACTTATTGTCTTTTCAATCAAGTAGAACATGCATGCAACTAACCTATTACTATGCAATTTATCCTATTCTATAAAAGAAAGAAAATCTAACTAAAATATCCTAATTTATTGGTGCTAGGGAAGAGAAATTACCTCCGGAAGTCAGGTACTGACCGACCTCCCCACACTTAAGGATTTGCACCGTCCTCGGTGCCATCTGTCAGGAACAGTGGTAGGCTGGTGGCAGTGTCTTCACAGTCGGGACCGTCGTGGCTCCCTGTGCTGGTGAAAGAAGTGGAGTCCGGAGTGCCTAGATCATCATCGGGTCGGTGATTGCCTGTAAATAGCTCCTTGAGGTATTTGAAACGGCGGTGGTTGCGGCGCTCTCGGAGCTTTGCTTTCTTTTCTTGTTGGTCCAATCACTTCAGTATTTGATGCAGCAGCTGACTAGTAGATGGGGGAGGAGCTACAGCATCCTCTGTGGACTGGCTGGTAGTGGCAAGTTGTGGCCAGACATATCTCCCGTTAGGGACATACTGATCATCCCGTGGAAGAATGGCTTTGGTGTCTCTAGCTCTGTAGGATACTCCGGCTGCTGAGATAAGATCAAAGACCAATGCAGGGAAAGGTAGGTTGCCCGCGATCTGCACATGTTCCATAGCATTCCGAATATGTCTTGGTAAATTAAGAGGCTGGTCTGTGAGGATGCACCATAGTAGAACGGCCATGTCTGCGGTGAAGGAGGACTCATGAGTACTCGGGAAGACGTAATGGGACATAATCTGTGCCCATACGTGAGCCTCTAAGGTGAGTGCGGAAGTCGAGATTCCCTTAGAACGGGAACGATGGTATCCGAAGATCCATTTGCTGCCAGGTCGAGCGATAACTCTGAGAACAGCGTCCCAGTCAAAGGTGTATGCCTGGCGCTTGATTGCGGCTTTTTGAAAGTCGTCCAATCCTTCTGGAGCAGGTGGGAGAGCTAAGGCTTGCTGTATAGCCTCTTCTATAATGGGGACTTGCTTCTGGCATAAATAGACAGACTGCAGAGTCGGCAGGTGGAAGTTGGAGTAGAACTCAACAACCCAAGAAAGATTAACATGTCGTGGCTGTCTCTGTAAGAATCCCCAATGTCTTTGTGCAATTTGTGGCTCAACAAATTCAGCAATACGAGGCGGAAGGAGAAGAAGGTGTTCATTGTTGTAATTTTGAGCTGCCAGAATAGGAAACATCTGCTCACAGTAGCGATTTGGGAATCGTGCAGTGTCCTTGGCTGGGAAGGCTCTCTCCTTTTCATCAACCTTGGTAATCCTTTTAATTCATTTTGTTGAGGGCTTGACTGCAGTTGAAGAAGGCTCTGCCACTAATGCTCTCTTCATTCCTTTCCTTGCTGTGGGTTTAGGGGTAGCTTTCTCTTTGCCTTTCTTGGTGGCCATTCTGAAAAAGGGAAGAGAAAGTAAGTTAAATCCAAAGAGATAAAGCAAGGAGGGGGTGTGAGTGAGTGATAATCAGTGCACAGTAAAGATGAATGAAATAAACACATGGTCATGACAACATGTGAAAAGATCATTAAAGGAAATAGGACAAGTGCATGATAGGGTAAGTAGATGCAAGATGATTATTGGCATGCCGGCAAGGGCATGAGTAGCATAGATCAAGCATCACTTCGTAACAAACTATCACGTTTGTATTGGCAATTAAATGCAATTAATAAAATAGTAAAGGGAATTTGTGAAAAGCATGCATTGAATAGTAGGATAGGATAATGTAGAAAAGTGCATAATGTCATATGGACTTTTTCACAAACACATAGCATGCATGGTAAATAAGGTATAGAAAGTATTAAAGCAAACATGCAAGCAACCCTTTAAAGAAAATAATATATAATTGCCAACAATTTGCAACAATCTACAAGCATATAATGAGGAATAATGACTCAAATAAATTTCTAACACCATGTAAAAAGGAAAGAAGAAGAAAGAAAATATGGATAATGAAAAGAAAAAGAAAAAAAAAGAAAATAACATATAAAATAAGAAGAATGATAGAAAAGGAAGGATGGAAGAAGAAAATAAAACCTTGTTAATAGAGGTGAGAGAGAGAGAGTGAAAGTTGAGATAGAAGGAAGAAGGAAGAAGGAAGAAATAAGGAGGGAAAAGAAAAATTAGGATTTGGAGAAGAGAAAGATAAGATATTTTGGCAATTCAGGTTGAGCTGTGCGGCGCAAGCGACGCGGCCACGTGGGGCACGCGTTCGCGTGATTGCACTTTAATTCAGTTGACGCGGTCGCGTCGGTCACACGGTCGCGTGACCCACGTTATGCAACTGGCGCGAGTGCAGCCTCAAGCCTGCACAACTCTCTGTTCGAATTGATATATTTGCCAAATTTGGGGTGACGCGATCACATGGGGCATGCGATCGCGTGAGTGGGCTTTAGAAAGGAATGACGCGGACGCGTCAGCGACGCGGTCGCGTGATAGGGATTGTGCGTCCAGCACCAATCCAGCACCACTCTCACACAATAATTCGTTGTGCACCCTTTTTACGTCGAAAATCAGGGCACGCGGTCGCGTGGGGCACGCCGTCGCATGGGAGGCCATTATTCACATGTGACGCGGCTGCATCAGTGACGCGGTCACGTGGGACGATTTATGCCACTGGCATGCCTCAAGCCACGCTCCAGCGTGACTCTCTGTTCGTTTTTTATTTTCTCCCCTCTCCTTGCAACGCGGACGCATCGCTGATGCGGTCGCGTCGCGTGGCATTTTTTTTTTGAGAATTAAAAGTATGTGAATGCAGATGCACAAAAGTACTGATAAAGGGAAGAGTTATTGAATAGGAAAAACTAAAAATAAAGAATAGAACGATCATACCATGGTGGGTTGTCTCCCAACTAGCACTTTGCTTTAACGTCCGTAAGTTGGACGCTCCACTAGCTCAATCTTCTGCTGAGTGGGGATCTTCCAAGAGGAAGATCTCAAGCTCTTTGTTTTTCTGCATTTTCTCGCCATGGTACAGCTTCAGACGTTGTCCATTAACTTTGATAAGTTCAGAGCTTGAAGGATGGCTTAGGTGATAAACTTCGTATGGTTCGGCCTTCTCTACTCTGTATGGACCTTCCCATCTGGATCTCAACTTGCCTGGCGTGAGCCTCAGTCGAGATTTGTAAAGGAGGACTAAATCCCCAGGTTGGAACTCTTTTCTCTTGATGTGCTGATCATGTACAGCCTTCATCTTCTCCTTATATATTCTTGAGTTCTCATAAGCTTCTAGGCGAAGGCTCTCCAGTTCTTGCAATTGCAACTTCCTTTCAACTCCAGCTTTCTCAATTCCCATGTTGCACTCCTTGACTGCCCAAAAGACTCTGTGCTCTACTTCAACTGGGAGATGACAAGCTTTTCCATAAACTAAGCGGAAAGGACTCATCCCAATGGGTGTTTTATATGCTGTCCTATATGCCCATAGTGCATCTTGTAGCCTGGTGCTCCAGTCTTCTCTATGAGGTTTGACTATCTTCTGCAAGATATGCTTTATCTCTCTGTTTGACACCTCGGCTTGCCCATTGGTCTGAGGATGGTATGTTGTTGCAACCTTATGAATTATCCCATGCTTCTTCATTAATCCTGTTAGTCTCCTGTTACAAAAATGGGTGCCTTGATTGCTCACGATTGCTTGTGGTGATCCAAAGCGGCAAATAATATGGTTTCTCACAAAGGAAACAACAGTGTTAGCATCATCAGTGCGGGTAGGAATTGCTTCCGCCCATTTGGAAACGTAATCCACAGCTACCAATATATAAAAATAACCATTAGAATTTGGAAATGGACCCATGAAGTCAATGTCCCAAACATAAAAAATTTCACAGAAAAGCATAATTTGTTGAGGCATCTAATCCCTCCTGGATATATTACCAAATTTTTGGCATGGGAGACAAGATTTACAAAACTCAGCAGCGTCTCTAAAAAGAGTAGGCCACCAGAATCCACAGTCTAAGATCTTTCTAGCTGTTCTTTGAGGGCCAAAATGTCCTCCACCCTCAGATGAGTGACAGGCCTCTAAAATGGACTGGAATTCTGATTGAGGCACACAACGTCTAATTACCTGATCAGCGCCACATCTCCATAAATATGGGTCATCCCATATATAATATTTAGACTCGCTTTTCAGCTTGTCCCTTTGATGCTTAGAAAAGTGTGGAGGAAATGTGTGGCGAACTAGACAATTAGCTACAGGTGCATACCAAGGGACTACCTCATATACTGTTTGCAGGTTATCAAATGGAAAATTATCATCTATAGGAGTAGAATCATCCTTAATGTGCTCAAGGCGACTCAAGTGGTCTGCCACTAGATTCTGGTTACCACTCCTATCCTTTATTTCTAAATCAAATTCTTGTAATAGCAGTATCCAACGTATGAGCCTTAGTTTGGACTCCTTTTTAGCTAATAGATACTTTAAAGCTGCATGGTACGAATACACTACTACTCTAATACCAAGTAAATAAGCTCGAAATTTATCCAGAGCAAAAATAATAGCAAGAAGTTCTTTCTCAGTAGTAGTATAATTGGACTAGGCAGTGTCTAAAGTCTTAAACGCATAAGCAATAACAAAAGGATCCTTACCTTCACGCTGAGCTAGCGCTGCTCCTACTGTATGGTTGGAAGCATCGCACATGATTTCAAACGGCTGGTGGTGCACAAAATTGTGATCATCAATGGCGCCATCAACATGATACGCTCATTGCAATCTCAACTCTCTATCACAACTCCGCACAACTAACCAGCAAGTGCACTGGGTCGTCCAAGTAATAAACCTTACGCGAGTAAGGGTCGATCCCACGGAGATTGTTGGTATGAAGCAAGCTATGGTCACCTTGTAGATCTCAGTCAGGCAGACTCAAATGGGTATAGATGATGAATAAAGCATAAAGATAAAGATAGAGATACTTATGTATATCATTGGTGAGAGCTTCAGATAAGCATGTGAAGATGCCTTCCCTTCCGTCTCTCTGCTTTCCTACTGTCTTCATCCAATCCTTCTTACTCCTTTCCATGGCAAGCTTATGCAAGGGTTTCACCGTTGTCAGTGGCTACCTCCCATCCTCTCAGTGAAAATGTTCCTATGCTCTGTCACAGCATATGGCTAATCAGCTGTCGGTTCTCGGTCAGGCCGGAATAGAATCCAGTGATTCTTTTGCGTCTGTCACTAACGCCCCGCCTGCTAGGAGTTTGAAGCACGTCACAGTCATTCAATCATTGAATCCTACTCAGAATACCACAGACAAGGTTAGACCTTCCGGATTCTCTTGAATGCCGCCATCAGTTCTCGCCTATACCACGAAGACTCTGATCTCACGGAATGGCTGGCTCGTTTGTCAGGCGAGCACTCGGTTGTCAGGCGATCAACCATGCATCGTGTATCAGGAATCCAAGAGATATTCACTAGAGCCTCGTACGCTTGTAGAACAAGAGTGGTTGTCAGTCACTTTGTTCATGAGTGAGAATGATGATGAGTGTCACGGATCATCACATTCATCAAGTTGAAGAACAAGTGATATCTTGGACAAAGAACAAGCGGAATTGAATAGAAGAACAATAGTAATTGCATTAATACTCGAGGTACAGCAGAGCTCCACACCTTAATCTATGGTGTGTAGAAACTCCACCGTTGAAAATACATAATAACAAGAGTGATCATTGGTTTCGGTCCCAAAGAGGGAACCAGAAGAACCAAGATGAAAATACAATAGTAAAAGGTCCTATATATAGAAAACTAGTAGCCTAGGGTGTACAGAGATGAGTAAATGACATAAAAATCCACTTCCGGGCCCACTTGGTGTGTGCTTGGGCTGAGCAATGAAGCATTTTTCGTGTAGAGACTCTTCTTGGAGTTAAACGCCAGCTTTTATGCCAGTTTGGGCGTTTAACTCCCATTTAGGTGCCAGTTCCGGCGTTTAACGCTGGGAAATCTGAAGGTGACTTTGAACGCCGGTTTGGGCCATCAAATCTTGGGCAAAGTATGAACTATCATATATTGCTGGAAAGCCCAGGATGTCTACTTTCCAACGCCGTTGAGAGCGCGCCAATTGGGCTTCTGTAGCTCCAGAAAATCCACTTCGAGTGCAGGGAGGTCAGAATCCAACAGCATCTGCAGTCCTTTTCAGTCTCTGAATCAGATTTTTGCTCAGGTCCCTCAATTTCAGCCAGAAAATACCTGAAGTCACAGAAAAACACACAAACTCATAGTAAAGTCCAGAAAAGTGAATTTTAACTAAAAACTAATAAAAATATACTAAAAACTAACTAGATCATACTAAAAACATACTAAAAATAATGCCAAAAAGCGTATAAATTATCCGCTCATCACAACACCAAACTTAAATTGTTGCTTGTTCTCAAGAAACTGAAAATCAAATAAGATAAAAAGAAGAGAATATACTATAGACTCCAAATTATCAATGAAACTTAGCTCCAAATTAGATGAGCGGGACTAGTAGCTTTTTGCCTCCAAACAGTTTTGGCATCTCACTCTATCCTTTGAAATTCAGAATGATTGGCTTCTTTAGGAACTCAGAATCCAGATAGTGTTATTGATTCTCCTAGTTAAGTATGATGATTCTTGAACACAGCTACTTATTGAGTCTTGGCCGTGGCCCAAAGCACTCTGTCTTCCAGTATTACCACCAGATACATACATGCCACAGACACATAATTGGGTGAACCTTTTCAGATTGTGACTCAGCTTTGCTAGAGTCCCCAATTAGAGGTGTCCAGGGTTCTTAAGCACACTCTTTTTGCCTTGGATCACACTTTATTTCTTTCTTTTTCTTTCTTTTTCTCTCTTTTTCTCTTTTTTTTTTCGTTTTTTTTTGTATTCACTGCTTTTTCTTGCTTCAAGAATCATTTTTATGATTTTTCAGATCCTCAGTAACATGTCTCCTTTTTCATCATTCTTTCAAGAGCCAACAATTTTAACATTCATGAACAACAAATTCAAAAGACATATGCACTGTTCAAGCATACATTCAGAAAACAAAAAGTATTGTCACCACATCAAACTAATTAAGCTAGTTTTAAAGATGAATTTGAAATTCTGTACTTCTTGTTCTTTTGTGATAAAAACAGTTTTCTTTTAAGAAAGGTGATGGATTCATAGGACATTCATAACTTTAAGGCATAGACACTAAGACACTAATGATCATAAGACACAAACATAGACAAACATAAGCATGAAAATTTCGAAAAACAAAAGAACAAGGAAATTAAAGAACGGGTCCACCTTAGTGATGGCGGCTTGTTCTTCCTCTTGAAGATCCTATGGAGTGCTTGAGCTCCTCAATGTCTCTTCCTTGTCTTTGTTGCTCCTCTCTCATGATGAGAGGGGTCTCTTGTTTGCTCCATCCTTTTCTTAGTGATGGGCTTGAGGTCATGCCTTCTCAGTTGAACCGGCTTCCCTCTTGAATTTCTCTTCCATTGGGCGTCCTCTTCACAGATATCTATGAGGACTTGGTCCAACCTTTTGATCAAAGTTGACCCTTCTTCATGGCCACAACTTCATAGAAGTGGTCTTGATGCACCCTTGAGATGAATCTCTCCATCTCTCATGACTCGGAGGTAGAAGCTTTTGCCTTCCCTTTCCTCTTTCTAGAGGTTTCTCCGGCCTTGGATGCCATAAATGCTTATGGAAAAACAAAAAGCAATGCTTTTACCACACCAAACATAGAAGGTTTGCTCGTCCTCGAGCAAAAGAAGAAAGAAGAGAGTAGAAGAAGAAGAAATGAGGAAGAAGGGAGTGGCTTTGTGTTCGGCCAAAGAGGGTGAGAAGTGGGATTTAGGTTGTGTGAAAATGAAGGGGTAAAGAAGGGTTTATATAGGAGTGGGGGAGGGGTATTGAGGTGATTGGTGAATGGGTGAAGAAGAGAGAGAGTGGTGGGGTTGGTGGGGGTCCTGTGGGGTCCACAGATCCTGAGGTGTCAAGGAAAGGTCATCCCTGCACCAAATGGCCTGCAAAATCACATTTTGAGCCAATTCTAGCGTTAAACGCCGGGCTGGTGCCTCTTTCTGGCGTTTAACGCCAGGTTCTTGCCCTTTTCTGGCGTTTAACGCCAGTCTGGTGCCCCTTTCTGGCGTTAAACGCCCAGAATGGTGTCAGACTGGGCGTTAAACGCCCACCTGCTAGTCTTACTGGCGTTTAAACGCCAGTAAGTTCTTCCTCCAGGGTGTGCTGTTTTTCTTCCTGTTTTTCATTCTGTTTTTGCTTTTTCACTTGATTTTGTGACTTCTTATGATCATCAACCTACAAAAAACATAAAATAACAAAGGAAAATAGATAAAATATAACATTGGGTTGCCTCCCAACAAGCGCTTCTTTAATGTCAGTAGCTTGACAGAGGGCTCTCATGGAGCCTCACAGATACTCAGAGCAATGCTGGAACCTCCCAACACCAAACTTAGAGTTTGAATGTGGGGGTTCAACACCAAACTTAGAGTTTGGTTGTGGCCTCCCGACACCAAACTTAGAGTTTGACTGTGGGGGCTTTGCTTGACTCTGATTTGAGAGAAGCTCTTCATGCTTCTTCTCCATGGTGACAGAGGGGTATCCTTGAGCCTTAAACACAAAGGATTCTTCATTCACTTGAATGATCAGTTCGCCTCTATCAACATCAATCACAGCCTTTGCTGTGGCTAGGAAGGGTCTGCCAAGGATGATAGATTCATCCATGCACTTCCCAGTCTCTAGGACTATGAAATCAGCAGGGATGTAATGGTCTTCAATCTTCACCAAAATATCCTCTACAAGTCCATAAGCTTGTTTTCTTGAGTTGTCTGCCATCTCTAGTGAGATTCTTGCAGCTTGTACCTCAAAGATCCCTAGCTTCTCCATTACAGAGAGAGGCATGAGGTTTACACTTGACCCTAAGTCACACAGAGCCTTGTTGAAGGTCATGGTGCCTATGGTGCAAGGTATGGAAAACTTCCCAGGATCTTGTCTCTTTTGAGGTAATTTCTGCCTAGACAAGTCATCCAGTTCTTTGGTGAGCAAAGGGGGTTCATCCTCCCAAGTCTCATTTCCAAATAACTTGTCATTTAGCTTCATGATTGCTCCAAGGTATTTAACAACTTGCTCTTCAGTGACATACTCATCCTCTTCAGAGGAAGAATACTCATCAGAGCTCATGAAAGGCAGAAGTAAGTCCAATGGAATCTCTATGGTCTCATTTTGAGCCTCAGATTCCCATGGTTCCTCATTGGGGAACTCATTGGAGGCCAGTGGACGTCCATTGAGGTCTCCCTCAGTGGCGTTCACTGCCTCTCCTTCCTCTCCAAATTCGGCCATGCTTATGGCCTTGCACTCTCCTTTTAGATTTTCTTCTATGTTTCTTGGAAGAGTACTAGGAGGGAGTTCAGTAATTTTCTTGCTCAGCTGACCCACTTGTGCCTCCAAGTTCCTAATGGAGGACCTTGTTTCAGTCATGAAACTTTGAGTGGTTTTGATTAAATCAGAGACCATGGTTGCTAAGTCAGAGGGGTTCTGTTTAGCATTCTCTGTCTGTTGCTGAGAAGATGATGGAAAAGGCTTGCTATTGCTAAACCTGTTTCTTCCACCATTATTGTTGTTGAAACCTTGTTGAGGTCTCTCTTAATTCTTCCAAGAGAAATTTGGATGATTTCTCCATGAAGAATTATAGGTGTTTCCATAGGGTTCTCCTAGGTAATTCACCTCTTCCATTGAAGGGTTCTCAGGATCATAAGCTTCTTCTTCAGATGAAGCATCCTTAGTACTGCTTGGTGCATTTTGCATTCCAGACAGACTTTGAGAAATCAAATTGACTTGTTGGGTCAATATCTTGTTCTGAGCCAAAATGGCATTCAGAGTATCAATCTCAAGAACTCCTTTCTTCTGATTTGTCCCATTGTTCACAGGATTCCTTTCAGAAGTGTACATGAATTGGTTATTTGCAACCATTTCAATTAGCTCTTGAGCTTCTGCAGGCGTCTTCTTCAGATGAAGAGACCCTCCAGCAGAGCTATCCAAAGACATCTTGGATAGTTCAGAGAGACCATCATAGAAAATACCTATGATGCTCCATTCAGAAAGCATATCAGATGGACACTTTCTGATTAATTGTTTGTATCTTTCCCAAGCTTCATAGAGGGATTCTCTTTCCTTCTGTCTGAAGGTTTGGACTTCCACTCTAAGCTTACTCAATTTTTGAGGTGGAAAGAACTTTGCCAAGAAGGCATTGACTAGCTTTTCCCAAGAGTCCAGGCTTTCCTTAGGTTGAGAGTCCAACCATATTCTAGCTCTGTCTCTTACAGCAAAAGGGAATAGCCTCAGTCTGTAGACCTCAGGGTCAACCCCATTAGTCTTGACTGTGTCACAGATTTGCAAGAATTCAGCTAAAAACTGATGAGGATCTTCCAATGGAAGTCCATGGAACTTGCAATTCTGTTGCATTAGAGAAACTAATTGAGGCTTAAGCTCAAAGTTGTTTGCTCCAATGGCAGGGATAGAGATGCTTCTCCCATAGAAATCGGGAGTAGGTGCAGTAAAGTCACCTAGCACCTTCCTTGCATTGTTGGCATTGTTGTTGTTTTCGGCTGCCATAGGTCCTTCTTCTTTGAAGAATTCGGTTAGGTCCTCTACAGAGAGTTGTGCCTTAGCTTCTCTTAGCTTTCGCTTCAAAGTCCTTTCAGGTTCAGGGTCAGCTTCAACAAGGATGCCTTTGTCTTTGTTCCTGCTCATATGAAAGAGAATAGAACAAGAAAATGTAGAATCCTCTATGTCACAGTATAGAGATTCCTTGAGGTGTCAGAGGAAAAGAAAAACAGAAGAAAGAGGTAGAAGAATTCGAACTTGATCAGATAGAGTTCGAATTGTGCATTAAGAAGGAGTGGTACTCCATAAATAGAAGGATGTGGGAAGAGAGGAAGAAATTTTCGAAAATCAAGTGAAATATTTTGAAAACATTTTAAAAAAAATTAATTAATTTTCGAAAATCAAGAGTGAGAAAGAGATCAAGAAATTTTTGAAAAAGATTTTTGAGATTAGAAATCAAAAAGATATGATTTGAAAACTATTTTGAAAAAGATGTGATTAAAAAGATATGATTGAAAAGTTATGGTTTTAAAAAGATATGATTGAAAAGATATGATTTTGAAAACAATTTAAAAAGATTTGATTTTAAAAATTAATGACTTGCCTAACAAGAAAAGATATGATTCAAACATTAAACCTTTCTCAACAGAAAAGGCAACATACTTAAAATGTTCAATCAGATCATTAATTGTTAGTAAGTATCTTTGAAAAAGGAAAGAAATTGATTTTGAAAACATTTGATTGAAAAGATATGATTTGAAAAAGATTTGATTTGGAAAAACTTTGAAAACTTGAAAAAATTTGATTTTGAAAACAAAATCCTCCCCCTTGTGCCATCCTGGCGTTAAACGCCCAGAATGGTATCCATTCTGGCGTTTAACGCCCAAAATGCTACCTTTTTGGGCGTTAAACGCCCAACCAGGTACCCTGGCTGGTGTTTAAACGCCAGTCTGTCCTTCTTCACTGGGCGTTTTGAACGCCCAGCTTTTTCTGTGTAATTCCTCTGCTGCATGTTCTGAATCTTCAGTTCCCTGTACTATTGACATGAAAATAGAACCAAGATCAAATAAACAAGGCATGCAAGACACCAAACTTAAGATTAGACACTAGACTCAAACAAGAAACATAAAATATTTTTGGTTTTTATGATTTTGTAATTTTTTTTTGTGCTTTTTCGAAAATTTAGTGGAAGAAGAAAATAAAGGTATCAAAATTCTTAATGAGAATTCCAGGAATCATGCAATGTTAGTCTAAAGCTTCAGTCTAAAGGAATTAGACATGAATAGGCAAGCTTCAGCAGGACATTGCATTCAAGAGCTAAATTGATGATAATCAATCAGCTTTGGTGATGATAAGAACATCACCTTGAAACACTAGAATTCATTCTTAAGAACTCTGAAGAAAAATACCTAATCTAAGCAACAAGATGAACCGTCAGTTGTCCATACACAAAACAATCCCCGGCAACGGCGCCAAAAACTTGGTGCACGAAATTGTGATCATCAATGGCGCCATCAACATGGTACGCTCATTGCAATCTCAACTCTCTATCACAACTCCGCACAACTAACCAGCAAGTGCACTGGGTCGTCCAAGTAATAAACCTTACGCGAGTAAGGGTCGATCCCACGGAGATTGTTGGTATGAAGCAAGCTATGGTCACCATGTAGATCTCAGTCAGGCAGACTCAAATGGGTATAGATGATGAATAAAGCATAAAGATAAAGATAGAGATACTTATGTATATCATTGGTGAGAGCTTCAGATAAGCGTGTGAAGATGCCTTCCCTTCCGTCTCTCTGCTTTCCTACTGTCTTCATCCAATCCTTCTTACTCCTTTCCATGGCAAGCTTATGCAAGGGTTTCACCGTTGTCAGTGGCTACCTCCCATCCTCTCAGTGAAAATGTTCCTATGCTCTGTCACAGCATATGGCTAATCAGCTGTCGGTTCTCGGTCAGGCCGGAATAGAATCCAGTGATTCTTTTGCGTCTGTCACTAACGCCCCGCCTGCTAGGAGTTTGAAGCACGTCATAGTCATTCAATCATTGAATCCTACTCAGAATACCACAGACAAGGTTAGACCTTCCGGATTCTCTTGAATGCCACCATCAGTTCTCGCCTATACCACGAAGACTCTGATCTCACGGAATGGCTGGCTCGTTTGTCAGGCGAGCACTCGGTTGTCAGGCGATCAACCATGCATCGTGTATCAGGAATCCAAGAGATATTCACTAGAGCCTCGTACGCTTGTAGAACAAGAGTGGTTGTCAGTCACTTTGTTCATGAGTGAGAATGATGATGAGTGTCACGGATCATCACATTCATCAAGTTGAAGAACAAGTGATATCTTGGACAAAGAACAAGCGGAATTGAATAGAAGAACAATAGTAATTGCATTAATACTCGAGGTACAGCAGAGCTCCACACCTTAATCTATGGTGTGATTGAAAATACATAAGAACAAGAGTGATCATTGGTTTCGGTCCCAAAGAGGGAACCAGAAGAACCAAGATGAAAATACAATAGTAAAAGGTCCTATATATAGAAAACTAGTAGCCTAGGGTGTACAGAGATGAGTAAATGACATAAAAATCCACTTCCGGGCCCACTTGGTGTGTGCTTGGGCTGAGCAATGAAGCATTTTTCGTTTAGAGACTCTTCTTGGAGTTAAACGCCAGCTTTTATGCCAGTTTGGGCGTTTAACTCCCATTTAGGTGCCAGTTCCGGCGTTTAACGCTGGGAAATCTGAAGGTGACTTTGAACGCCGGTTTGAGCCATCAAATCTTGGGCAAAGTATGGACTATCATATATTGCTGGAAAGCCCAGGATGTCTACTTTCCAACGCCGTTGAGAGCGCGCCAATTGGGCTTCCGTAGCTCCAGAAAATCCACTTCGAGTGCAGGGAGGTCAGAATCCAACAGCATCTGCAGTCCTTTTCAGTCTCTGAATCAGATTTTTGCTCAGGTCCCTCAATTTCAGCCAGAAAATACCTGAAATCACAGAAAAACACACAAACTCATAGTAAAGTCCAGAAAAGTGAATTTTAACTAAAAACTAATAAAAATATACTAAAAACTAACTAGATCATACTAAAAACATACTAAAAACAATGCCAAAAAGCGTATAAATTATCCGCTCATCAGCTGGCTCCAGTCTGGTCCTCTCACAATTGAAGCTTGAGTCAGGTCGGTCTTCAGCTTATCAAATGCTTGTTTGCAATCATCACTGAACTCAAACTCAATATCCTTCTGCAGTAATCTGGATAAGGGAAGTGCTACCTTACTAAAGTCCTTAATAAATCTCCTGTAAAAACCTGCATGGCCAAGGAACGAACGAACTTCCCTCACAAAAGAGGGGTAAGGCAAACTAGAAATAACATCCACCTTTGCTGGATCTACAGAAATGCCAATATTAGATGCAACATGTCCCAGTACGATTCCTTGTTTAACCATAAAATGACATTTTTCAAAATTCAATACAAGGTTTGTATTGACACATCTATCTAATACTCTAGATAAACTATCCAAGAAAGGTTAAAAGAATCACCATAAACGCTAAAATCATCCATAAAAACCTCCATACAGTCCTCAATCAGATCAGAGAAAAGACTCATCATGCACCTTTAGAAAGTGGCTGGTGCATTGCACAGGCCAAAGGGCATTCTCTTGTAAGCATAAGTCCCAAAGGGACATGTAAAGGTAGTCTTTTCCTGATCCTCAGGAGCTATATGAATCTGGAAATAGCCTGTGTAACCATCTAAAATGCAATAATGTGATTTACCTGATAGGCGATCCAGCATTTGATCAATGAATGGAAGAGGGTAGTGATCCTTACGAGTAGCTTGGTTGAGACGCCTGTAATCAATGCAAACCCTCCAGGCGTTCTGTACTCTGGTTGCTATGAGCTCTCCATGCTCATTCTTCACTGTAGTTACTCCAGACTTCTTGGGCACCACTTGTACTGGGCTCACCCATTCACTGTCTGAGATGGGGTAGATAATACCTGCCTCTAATAGTCTGGTCACTTCCTTCTTGACAACCTCTAAAAGGGTGGGGTTCAATCTTCTTTGGGGTTGGCGAACAGGTCTTCTAAAAATATCCTGTGCTCGCAAACTTGAGGATTGATGCCTACTACGTCTGCTAAACTCCACCCAATTGCTTTTTTGTGCTTCCTCAGCACACTAAGTAACTGCTCTTCCTGTTCAGGAGTGAGGTCCTGTGCAATGATAACTGGAAACTTCCGCTGGTCCTCAAGTTAAGCATATTTGAGGTGTGGAGGGAGGTGTTTCAATTCCAACTTCTGGTCATGATTTGGCTCTGGATTATCTGGAACTGGTGGCAGTGGTAGAGTGCTTGTATTGTCATCAGAATTCCCCACACTTGGACCTTGTCCTATGTACTTATCTTCAAACTCTTCCTGGTGAACTTCAGCTACGGTTTCATCTATGATGTCACAGTGGAAGATAGAACGATCTTCTGGAGGGTTGTTTATGACTCCATTCAGATTGAAGATTACCATTTGGCCATTTATTTCAAAAGAGTATGTTCCTGAAAAAGCATCCAATTTAAATTTTGATGTCTTCAGGAATGGTCTCCCAAGTAGGATTGATGATGGCTTATCTGACTCATTATGGGGCATCTCCAAGATATAAAAATCAGTGGGGAATGTGAGATCTTTTATGCCCACCAATACATCTTCAGCAACTCCAGCCACTGTAATAATACTTTTATCTGCTAACACAAAACGAACTGCCGACCTTTTTAAGGGAGGGAGCCTCAAAACATCATATACAGATAAAGGCATTATACTAACACATGCTCCTAAATCACACATGCAGTCAGAAAATATCACACCTCCAATGGTACAGTTAACCATGCATGGACCTGGATCACTACATTTTTCAGGTATATTTCCCATTAAAGCAGATATAGAAGTTCCTAAAGGGATAGTTTCTAATTCATTAATTTTGTCTTTATGTATGCACAAATCTTTTAGAAACTATGCATATTTAGGTACCTGTTGAATGACATCAAAAAGGGGAACAGTTACCTCAACCTTTTTGAATATTTCTACCATTTTGGGATCAGGTTCCAACTGCTTCCTGGGCTTCCTTGCAATTTGTGAAAATGGAATAGGAATGGCGTCCTCTATAGTGTCTGCGCCCTTTGGTGCTTCTTCCTATGAATTGGCATCTTCTTCTTCAGCCATGTCTTGCATGCTCTTTTCTTCTTCAACATCTTCTATTTCCACTACCTCTTCAGCTGAGGTGTGTTCAGATGGAGTTGGCTCTTCCTGATTCCTATCTTGCAATGTGGTTCCGGACCTTAGGGTGATGGCATTAATACCTCCCTTTGGGTTGGGTAATGGTTGAGAGGGGAGTCCACCAGAGCTTGAGGACTAGTTGTTGGAGTTGTACATTGATCCAATCTGTGAGACAAGGGCTTGCAAAGTAGAATTCAAACCATTCAGAGTAGAAGTAAGGTTGTTTTCCATGGCCTGTTGTCTCCAATCAATGGCTTGTAGTAATTCGTCATTAGGAGATGAAGAGGGGTAAGTGATCTGAGAGGTCTGCTGAGATGCTTGAGGCTGTCTTAAATGAGGTGCTCTGTAGGACTGATTCTGATTCTGCTGCCCAAAGTTGTTATTGTTATTCCACCTCTGATTTCTATTATTATCTCTGCCTCCTCTGTTATAATTGTCCCTCCAACCCTGGTTAGAATTGTCTCTCCAACCTTGGTTAAAGTTATCCTGCCATCCTTGGTTATAGTTGCCACCTTGATTGTACCCTTGATTGGGGCGGTCATGAAAGTTATGAGTGGCTGCTACAGTGTTGTCTTCTGGTTGGAGTTGCAGACACTCATCGGTATAGTGACTGTAATCTGCACAGATTCTGCATACTCTTTGTGGAACCAACTGCTGGCTGTGCTGTGGTGGAGAAGGCTGAACTTGCTGAGGTTGTTGTTGATTCAGTTGCATCTGCCTCAGCAAGTTAGTCATTTCACATAAGCTCTGAGCTATAGCAGTAGTCTCTTTACAAGTGGATACCTCTGCAAAAGCTCTTAACCGACTTTGTCTCTTCCTATGATTCCTAGTAGAGTCAGCTAAGTCGCTGATCAATTGCCATGCTTCTTCCGTAGTGTTGTACTTTTTTATAGAACCATTGCTAGCACCTTCCAGTGTGGTCCTATCTTGAGATTTCAAACCCTGTGTAAAGTAACCAAGCAACACTATCTTGTCAATCATATGATGGGGGCATGCGTCTCGGAGATTATTGAAGCATTCCAAGTATTCATAGAGGGTCTCAGATTCATCCTGAACGATCATAGGCATGTCCTTCCTCAGCTTATCGGCAACTTCATCTGGAAAGAATTTATCCAAAAACTCTCTCCTAAGTGTATCCCAGTTGGAAACAGTTGTTACGGGTTGAGTGTAGTACCACTCTCTTGCCTTTCCCTCCAGAGAAAACGGGAAGGCTTTCAACAAAATGGAGATTTCATCAGTGCCATCACGCTTAACAGTAGAACAAACAGTCTGAAAATCCCTAAGATGCTTGATAGGCTCTTGAGCAGGTAAGCCATGAAACTTGGACATCAAGTTGAGTAGTGAAGACTTTATTTCAAAATCTACAGCTACTGCTGGGTGGTGTGCCTGGAATGGTTGGAGCATAAAATCAGGGGCTCCTTCCTCCTGGATAGTGACTCTTCTGGGCGCTGCCATGTCACCTACATATAAATGAACTGGATCAGTAGAGAGTGAGCTTGTTTCTTCCTTAGATGACGGTTCAGGTTCGTTCGTCCTCAAAGAGGAGTCGCCGACGCCGAGCTTGCCTTATACGTGAAAGAGTTCTTTCAATTTCAGGGTCAAATACTGGCAAGCTTGGATCAGGAAGTGAACGCGTCATTTAACAAAATAAACGTACAGCTCATAGTGATAGAATGAAAAGAAAAATTGCAACAAAAATAAATACCAATCAATAAATTAGCACACTGTTGCAACTCCCCGGCAACGGCACCAAAAATTGATGTGAGCAGAAATTGGCGAATTAAAAATTATTAAAATATATATGTTGCAAGTATAGTTCTTAACTCGCCAGAAATCCACTTATCAATTTAGAAAGGTGTCACAGAAATTTGAAAATAAAATATTGGGAGTATGAATCCCAGGTCGTCTCCCAACGAGTTGCAGAAAAGTGTGCTATTTTATTAATCAGATGTTTTCAAAAAGGTTTGAGTTGAGTAAACAGGAAATTAAATTGGAGAATTTGAATAATGTAAATAAAAGCCTTGACTGGGAGTTGATTAGTTGGAAGCCCCATTATTGTTGAATTACTCTCTAGATTAATTGATAATTAAAGGTTATCCTGTTTAGTTATCTCTTACTAGGTAAGGGAAAGTCAAACAAGTTGGAATGCTACGTCCGTTCACAAGTCGCAACCCACTTAATTAAAAGGGATTGGTGTTAGTGGCTAGAGGGCAATCCAACAATAAACCCAGTTACAATCTTTCTTTTAAACCTTCCAACTCAAGGGTTCCTTTCAATCAACTCCCCATCAAGTTAGGGAACTACTCGCTCATTGTGAATGTAAAATTCATAACATATGAAAGGGAATTGAAGAAAGACATTGTGAATAAAAATAAAAAAGAATCAATTAAAAATAAAAGTAATCCTTGTATTAAATAATCCTAAAAATATTCCAATGGTAAAATTAAGCAAAGCAAAGGACATGGAAGAGTAAAGCCAAGTAAAGAAAACGAACTGGAATGACAAAGTCTTGGTGAGGTAATAACTCTTCTCAGTATCCCAACGCAAAAAGTGGTAGAAAAATAAAATCCTAAGAACTATCAATGTGTAGAGAGGAAACCTAGAGGAGGAGTAAAAACTAGATCTAAACTAAAACTGTGTAAAATGAATTGTGGTTCTGGTTTCTGCATGTTCTCTGGCTCTAGTCTGCTGTTCTGGACCGAAAACTGGGTCAAAATAGGGTCTAAAATGGCCCCCAGCGAATTCTGCAGATTATGCAGATCGCGCACGTCACGCGATCGCGTCATCCATGCGGACACGTCATTCGCGTTTTTCCCTGCCACGCATTCGCGTCGTCCACGCTTCCGCGTCACTTGTGCTTTTCCAATCCGCGCGGTCGGGTGAGCCATGCAGCCGCGTCAATGCAATTTCTCCTCTTTCGCGCGAATGCGTGAGCTATGTGGCCGCGTCACTTCTCGCTGGTTATCTCCTCAATTTCTCGTGTTCCTTCTATTTTTGCTAGCTTCCTTTCCAATCTCCAACTCATTCATGCCCTATAAAGCCTGAAACACTTATCACACAGATTACGGCATTGAATGGAATAAAGGAGAATTAAAATACAGAATTAAAAGTCTCTAGGAAGCAGTTTTCAATCATGTAATAATTTCAGAAAGGAAATATAAATGCATGCTAAATTAATGAATAAGTGGGTAAGGATCATGATAAAACCACACAGTTAAACACAATATAAACCATAAAATAATGGTTTATCAAGAACCTACAGAATTTTTGGCACAGTTTTTACAAATTGCTGACACAGTACATGATAAGGAAGTAGATCAAGATGTCTACAGATTGTTACTGTTTCCATTTGCTATAAAAGACCAAGCTAAGAGGTGGCTAAATAACCAACATAAGGACAGCATAAAGACATGGAAACAGCTGTCAGAAAAATTCCTGAATCACTATTTTCCTCCAAAACGGATGACACAGCTAAGGTTGAGCATCCAAGGCTTCAAACAAGGAGATAATGAATCCCTTTATGATACCTGGGAGAGATACAGAGAGATGCTAAGAAAATTCCCCTCTGAAATATTTTCAGAGTGGGTGCAGTTAGACATCTTCTATTATGGGCTTACGGAGAAAGCTCAAATTTCTCTAGACCACTCATCCGGTGGATCTATACACATGAGAAAGACAATTGAAGAAGCTCAAGAGCTCATTGATACAGTTGCCAGAAATCAGCATTTGTACCTAAGCAGTGAACCTTCCATCAACGAATAAGTTACTGAATTCAATCAGCAACTGAATTTTCTAACAAAATAGCTAGCCAAATTCAAGGAGATACTACAAGAAACAAGAATGGATAATATGAATATGGAAATACAGTTGAAGCAAATAGAACAGCAGTTATCAAAACAAATAATAGAAGAATGCCAAGCAGTTCAATTAAGAAGTGGGAAAACATTAAATACCTCACTTCAAGGCAGCAGGAAGCCAAGAAATGAAAAGACTACTACCCAAAATCCCTCTGAGGACAGTCAGAGCCCAGAGAGGAAAAATTCTAGCGCTCAAACGCCAGAAAATGGGTGGGAAGCTGGCGTTGAATGCCCAACCCATGCTCAGTCCTGGCGTTCATCGCCAGAAACAAGCAAGGAATTGGCGTTGAACGCCCAAAGGAAGCACAGTTCTAGCGTTCAGATGCCAGAAACAGGTAAGGAGTTGGCGTCTAACGCCACTTCAGCTTCCACCCCTGGCATTCAAACGCCAGTGGGAGATCAGACACATACAAGTGCTGATAGCAACCCCTCTAAAAAGGCTTCTCAACCCACATCTGTAGGCAATAAACCTACAGCAACTAAGGTTGAGGAATACAAAGCCAAAATGCCTTATCCTCAGAAACTCCGCCAAGCCGAACAGGATAAGCAATTTGTCCGCCTTGCAGACTATCTCAGGACTCTTGAAATAAAGATTCCGTTTGCAGAGGCACTTGAGCAAATACCTTCTTATGCTAAGTTCATGAAAGAGATCTTAAGTCATAAGAAGGATTGGAGGGAAACTGAAAAAGTTTACCACACTGAAGAATACAGTGTAGTCATTCTGAAAAGCTTACCCAAGAAGCTTAAAGATCCCAGAAGCTTTATAATACCATGCACATTAGAAGGTACTTGTACCAAGCAAGCTCTATGTGATTTTAGGGCAAGTATCAACCTAATACCTGCATCTACTATAAAAAAGCTTGGGTTGACTGATGAAGTCAAACCAACCCGGATATGTCTCCAACTTGCTGATGGTTCCATTAAACACCCATCAGGTATGATTGAAGACATTATTGTCAAGGTTGGGCCATTTGCCTTTCCCACTGACTTTGTCGTGCTGAAAATAGAGGAGCACAAGAGTGCAACTCTCATTCTAGGAAGACCTTTCCTTGCAACTGGACGAACCCTCATTGACGTCCAAAAAGGGGAAGTGACCCTGAGAGTCAATGAGGACGAGTTTAAGTTGAATGTTGTCAAAGCTATGCAGCATCCAGACACCCAGAATGACTGCACGAGCATTGATATTATTGACTCTCCGGTAAAAGAGGTCAATATGACTGAAAGTCTCGAATCAGAGCTAGAGGATATCTTTAAAGATGCTCAGCCTGATCTGAAGGAACCAACGAGAATAATAGAACCTCAGAAAATCCCTCAGGAAGAGGAGAAACCTCCCAAACCCGAACTCAAACCATTACCACCATCCCTGAAATATACATTTCTGGGAGAAGGTGATACGTTTTCTGTAATCATAAGCTCTACCTTAGAGCCACAGGAAGAGGAAGCACTAATTCAAGTGCTAAGGACACACAAGACAGCTCTTGGATGGTCCATCAGTGATCTTAAGGGCATTAGCCCAGCCAGATGCATGCATAAGATCCTATTGGAGGGTGACGCTAAGCCAGTGGTTCAACCACAAAGGCAGTTGAATCCAGCCATGAAGGAGGTGGTGCAGAAGGAGGTCACTAAATTACTAGAAGCTGGGATTATTTATCCTATTTTTGATAGCCCCTGGGTAAGCCCTGTCCAAGTCGTCCCTAAGAAGGGTGGCATGACAGTGGTTCATAATGAAAAAATGAACTGGTTCATATAAGAACAGTTACAGGGTGGCGTATGTGTATTGATTACAGAAGGCTCAATACAGCTACCAGAAAGGATCATTTTCCTTTACCATTCATAGACCAGATGCTAGAAAGACTAGCAAGTCATGAATACTACTGCTTTCTGGATGGATATTCAGGTTATAATCAAATTGCAGTAGATCTCCAGGATCAAGAGAAAACAGCATTCACATGCCCATCTGGAGTATTTGCATACAGAAGGATGCCATTTGGTCTGTGCAATGCACCTGCAACCTTTCAAAGATGCATGCTTTCTATTTTCTCTGATATGGTGAAAAAATTTCTGGAAGTCTTCATGGATGACTTTTCAGTGTTTGAAGACTCATTCAGCTCCTGTCTTGATCATCTAGCACTTATTCTAAAGAGATGCCAAGAGACTAATCTGGTTTTAAACTGGGAGAAATGTCACTTTATTGTGACTGAAGGAATTGTCCTTGAGCACAAAATTTTGAACAAGGGAATAGAGGTGGATCAAACTAAGGTGGAGGTAATTAAAAAATTACCACCACCTGCCAATGTTAAGGCAATCAGAAGCTTTCTGGGGCATGCAGGATTCTATAGGAGTTTTATAAAAGATTTTTCAAAAATTGCCAAACCTCTGAGTAATCTGCTAGCTGCTGACACGCCATTTATCTTTGATAAGGAGTGTCTATAGGCGTTTGAGACTCTGAAAGCTAAGCTTGTCACAGCACCAGTCATCTCTGCACCAGACTGGACATTACCATTTAAACTAATGTGTGATGCCAGTGACCATGCCATTGGTGCAGTGTTGGGACAAAGGCATGATAAGCTTCTGCACGTCATTTACTATGCCAGTCGTGTTTTAAATGACGCACAGAAGAACTACACAACCACAGAAAAAGAGTTACTTGTAGTGGTTTACGCTATTGGCAAGTTCAAATCTTATTTAGTAGGATCAAAAGTGATTGTGTACACTGACCATGCTGCTCTTAAGTATCTACTCACAAAGCAGGATTCAAAACCCAGACTCATCAGATGGGTGTTGCTTATGCAGGAGTTTGATATAGAAATAAGAGACAGAAAAGGGACAGAGAACCAAGTAGCAGATCATCTGTCCCGAATAGAACTAGTAGAAGGGGCGTCCCTCCCTCTTACTGAAATCTCTGAAAACTTTTCGGATGAGCACCTCTTTGCCATCCAAGAAGTGCCATGGTTTGCAGACATTGCAAACTACAAGGTAGTAAGATTCATACCCAAAGAGTACAGTAGGCAGCAAACAAAGAAATTAATCACGGATGCAAAGTACTATCTTTGGGATGAACCATATCTCTTCAAGAGATGTGCAGACGGAGTAATCCGTAGATGTGTGCCTAAAGAAAAAGCACAGAAGATCCTCTGGCACTGCCATGGATCACAGTATGGAGGACATTTTGGAAGTGAGCGAACAGCCAGAAGAGTCCTCCAATGTGGCTTCTACTGGCCTACTCGCTATAAAGACTCCCGAGTGTTTGTACTTAATTGTGACAGTTGCCAAAGATCTGGCAATCTGCCTCACAGTTATGCCATGCCTCAACAAGGGATCTTGGAGATTGAGTTGTTTGATGTATGGGGTATTGACTTCATGGGACCTTTCCCACCATCATACTCAAACACTTATATTCTGGTGGCAGTGGATTACGTATCCAAATGGGTTGAAGCTATTGCAACACCGACTAATGATACTAAGACAGTGCTGAAATTCCTCTAGAAACACATCTTCAGCAGATTTGCTATCCCTGGAATACTAATCAGTGATGGGGGCACTCATTTCTACAATAAACAACTTTACTCTGCTCTGGTTCGGTATGGAATTAGCCACAGGGTGGCCACTCCATACCATCCACAGACAAATGGGCAAGCTGAAGTCTCTAATAGAGAACTTAAAAGAATCCTTGAACGGACCGTGATTAACCGTAGAAGGGATTGGGCAAGAAGCTTGGATGATGCTCTGTGGACATACAGAACAGCATTCAAGACTCCTATAGGAACTTTTCCATACCAGCTTGTATATGGAAAAGCCTGGCACTTGCCAGTGGAACTGGAACATAAGGCCTATTGGGCAATTAGATTCCTAAACCTTGATGCCAAGTTAGCTGGAGAAAAATGATTGCTCCAGTTAAATGAGCTAGAGGAATTCAGACTCAATGCTTTCCCAAATATAAAAATTTACAAAGAGAAAGCGAAAAAATGGCATGATAAAAAGTTGTCATCCAGAGTCTTTGAGCCAAGGCAGAAAGTTCTACTGTTTAATTCTAAGCTCAGATTATTCCCCGGAAAATTAAAATCCCGGTGGAGAGGTCCATATGTGATTACAAGTGTGTCACCATATGGATACGTAGAGCTTCAGGATAATGATTCTAACAAAAAGTTCATCGTTAATGGACAGAGAGTTAAACATTATCTTGAAAGCAATTTTGAGCAAGAATGCTCAAAATTGAGACTTGATTAAAGCTTAGTAATAGTCCAGCTAAAGACAATAAAGAAGCGCTTGCTGGGAGGCAACCAAGTCATTTACAAAGCTTAATTGTTAATTAATTGATTTTTACAGGTTTATGTCAATTATCTTCAAGGTAAAATAGCAATTGCTTGAATTCACAGAGTTACAGAAGGATTCACAGGATAAAACAGCAAAAAGGAAGCTCACTGGTGCGAAAAAGCCAGTAAGAACTATTTTGGGTGTTGAACGCCCAACAGAAGCATCTACTGAATGTTCAACGCCAGTAAGGATAGCCACCTGGGTGTTAAACGCCAGAAAGAAGCATCTTCTGGGCATTGAACGCCAGAAAGAAGCACCTTCTGGGCGTTTAACGCCAGATTTACAGCGTCCTGGGCATTCAGAAAAACGCCTAGTGTCAAAGGAGTTCCTGGCGTTCAACGCCAGCTAGAAGCTACAGCTGGGCGTTAAATGTTCAAAACATGCAGCGTTTGGGTGTTTAACACCAGGATTGTGGGGAGGAGGTAAATTCGTTTTTACTTCACTTTTTTTTTCAATTTTCATATTTCAATTCATGATTTCTTGCATAAACATGTTTCAAACTCTCATCTTTCAATTCCAAAAATTTTAATCCTAATTTCTAAAATCCTTTTTTTTTAAAAAAATATCAAATGTATCTTAATTCATAAACACAAATCCTTTTTCAAATCCCATCCAACCTCTTTTCAAAATTTTTTTTAAAACTCAATTATCTTTTCAAATTAATCCCAATTCTTTTTTCTAAAATTCAGATTTATCTTTTAAAAATATCTTCTATATCTTTTCAAATTTCAATTATATCTTTTTCCTATCATATTTATCTTTTACAAATCATATCTTCCATCTTATCTTTCTTCAAAATTTTCGAAACCCAACCCCCCTCCCTTTAAATCCACATTCGGCCTCTCTCATCTCCTCAACAATTCAAAAACTAGCTCTCCTTCTATCCCTCTCCTTTCTTTTCTTTTGCTTGAAGAAAAGCAAACCTCTAAGTTTGGTGTGTTTATCCGTGATCACTAAACCATACCCACTAAGATCATGGCCCCTAAAGGAAAACAACCCACTCCAAGAGGCAAGAAAGAGAGTATTCCAAAACCACTTTGGAATCAAGGGAAGTTCTTAACCAAAGAACATTCAGAGCATTACTACAAAATAATGGGTCTAAGGTTAGTGATCCCGGAAGTCAAATTCGATCTGAAAGAAGATGAATATCCGGAGATCCAAGAGCAAATTCGAAACAGGAGCTGGGAAATCCTAGCTAATCCTGAAACAAAGGTGGAAAGAAACATGGTTCAGGAATTCTATGCTAATATGTGGCAAACAGACAGGTAGAGAATATCTGGAACTGCTCTTTATGACTATCGGACCTTGGTCAGAGGAAAGATTGTTCACATCCATCCTGACAAAATCAGGGAGATCTTTAAGCTACCTCAGCTGAAAGATGACCAAGACTCCTTTAATAGGAGAATGATGAGAACAAATAAAGGCCTGGACAAGATTCTATAGGACATATGCCTCCCTGGAACCAGGTGGACCACCAGCACCAAGGGCGTCCCAAATCAACTCAAGAGAGAAGATCTCAAACCAGTCGCCAGAGGCTGGCTGGACTTCATTGGGCATTCTATACTGCCCACTAGCAACCGCTCTGAAGTCACCATTAAAAGAGCAGTTATGAGCCACTGCATTATGTTGGGAAGAGAAGTGGAAGTTCATCAGTTAATTTCGTGTGAACTTTACATAATTGCAAACAAGAACTCCAAAGATGTCAAATTGGCTTATCCTAGCTTAATATCTATGCTATGTAAAGATTCTGGAGTAAAGATGGGAATAACTGAGTATATCTCAGTTGAGTGACCAATCACCAAAATATCAATGGAAAAACAACAAGTGCAGGATGACCCCATCAAGAGGAGAGCACAGGAATTCCTCCCAGAAATCCCTCAATTTGAATACTGAGAGCATCTTGAAGCATCGGTTACCAAGTTGCAAGAAGCTATGGACCAAATAAAGGAAGAACAGAATAATCAAAATAGCATGCTTTGCAAACTGCTTGGGGAACAAGAAGAGTAAAGGCGTGACTTGAAGGACCTGAAGCGTCAGAAATTATCTCTTGAAGGACCAAGCACCCCACAGACTAGAGGAATATCCACTTCCCAAAATAAAGGTTGTTGAGTCCTAATCTTAGCTTTACCTCTGTGATAGTTGTCTTATAGGAATTTACCTTAGAAGTTATATAGGAGTAGTAGTAATTAGTATATCTATTTTGATTTTATTTCCAATTAAGCTATAATTTATTTTTCTCATCATCATCAAACATGAATAAAATAGTAGATTTTTAGAATAAAGAGGCAATTTAATTTCGAGTTCTTAATAAGGAAAATTCTAATTATTTATATGTGATGGCAATACTTTTTGTCTTTTGAATGAATGGTTGAACAGTGCATATTTTTTATACTGAATTTCATGAATGTTAAAATTGTTGGCTTCTGAAAGAATTATGAATAAGAGAAATATTATTGCTGATCTGAAAAATCATGAAATTGATTCTTGAAGGAAGAAAAAGTAGAAAAAAAAAAGGAATCATTGGATAAAGAAAAAGAAAAAGCCAATAACCCTTAAAACCAAAAGACAAGGGTGAAAAGGATCCAAGGCTTTGAGTATCAATGGATAGGAAGGCCCAAGGAAATAAATCCAGGCCTAAGCAGCTAAATCAAGCTGTCCCTAACCATGTGCTTGTGGCATGCAGGTCCAAGTGAAAAGCTTGAGACTGAGTGGTTAAAGTCGTGATCCATGGCAAAGGAGTGTGCTTAAGAACTCTGGACACCTCTAATTGGGGACTTTAGCAAAGCTATGTCACAATCTGAAAAGGTTCACCCAGTTATGTGTCTGTGGCATTTATGTATCCAGTGATAATACTGGAAAAACAAAGTGCTTAGGGCCACGGCCAAGACTCATAAAGTAACTGTGTTCAAGAATCAATATACTGGTGCACGAAATTGTGATCATCAATGGCGCCATCAACATGGTACGCTCATTGCAATCTCAACTCTTTATCACAACTTCGCACAACTAACCAGCAAGTGCACTGGGTCGTCCAAGTAATAAACCTTACGCGAGTAAGGGTCGATCCCACGGAGATTGTTGGTATGAAGCAAGCTATGGTCACCTTGTAAATCTCAGTCAGGCAGATTCAAATGGTTATGGATGATATATGAATAACGCATAGAATAAAGATAGAGATACTTATGTATTTCATTGGTGAGAATTTCAGATAAGCGTATGGAGATGCTTTGTCCCTTCCGTCTCTCTGCTTTCCTATTGTCTTCATCCAATCCTTCTTACTCCTTTCCATGGCAAGCTGTATGTTGGGCATCACCATTGTCAGTGGCTACAATCACGTCCTCTCAGTGAAAATGTTCAAAGCACCCTGTCACGGCACGGCTAATCATCTGTCGGTTCTCAATCAGGTTGGAGTAGAATCCATTGATTCTTTTGCGTCTGTCACTAACGCCCAGCCTTCAGGAGTTTGAAGCTCGTCACAGTCATTCAATCATTGAATCCTACTCAGAATACCACAGACAAGGTTTAGACCTTCCGGATTCTCTTGAATGCCGCCATCAATTCTAGCTTATACCAAGAAGATTCCAATTAAGGGATCCAAGAGATAAACATTCAAGCCTTGTTTGCTTGTAAAACGGGAGTGGTTGTCAGGCACGCGTTCATAAGTGAGAATGATGATGAGCATCACATAATCATCACATTCATCAAGTTCTTGAGTGCGAATGAATATCCTGGAATAAGAACAAGCTGAATTGAATAGAAGAACAACAGTAATTGCATTAATACTCGAGGTACAGCAGAGCTCCACACCTTAATCTATGGTGTGTAGAAACTCCACCGTTGAAAATACATCAGAATAAGGTCTAGGCATGGCCGAATGGCCAGCCTCCCAATATGTGATCAAAAGATTCAAAGATCTAAAGATGATCTAAGATCCAAAGCTGAAAATACAATAGCAAAAGGTCCTATATGTAGAGAACTAGTAGCCTAGGGTTTACAGAAATGAGTAAATGACATAAAAATCCACTTCCGGGCCCACTTGGTGTGTGCTTGGGCTGAGCATTGAAGCATTTTCGTGTAGAGACTTCTGCTGGAGTTAAACGCCAGCTTTTGTGCCACTTTGGGCGTTTAACTCCCATTCTTGGGCCAGTTCCGGCGTTTAACGCCGGGCAGTTTTGAGCTGATTTGGAACGCCGGTTTGGGCCATCAAATCGCGGGCAAAGTATGGACTATTATACATTGCTGGAAAGCCCAGGATGTCTACTTTCCAACGCCGTTAAGAGCGTGCTAATTGGGCTTCTGTAGCTCCATAAAATCCACTTTGAGTGCAGGGAGGTCAGAATCCAACAGCATCTGCAGTCCTTTTCAGTCTCTGAATCAGATTTTTGCTCAAGTCCCTCAATTTCAGCCAGAAAATACCTGAAATCACAGAAAAACACACAAACTCATAGTAAAGTCCAGAAAAGTGAATTTTAACTAAAAACTAATAAAAATATAATAAAAACTAACTAAAACATACAAAAAACATACTAAAAACAATGCCAAAAAGCGTACAAATTATCCGCTCATCACAACACCAAACTTAAATTGTTGCTTGTCCTCAAGCAACTGAAAATCAAATAAGATAAAGAGAAGAGAATATGCAATGAATTTCAAAAACATCTATGAAGATCAGTATTAATTAGATGAGTGGGCCTTTTAGCTTTTTGCCTCTGAACAGTTTTGGCATCTCACTCTATCCTTTGAAATTCAGAATGATTGGCTTCTATAGGAACTCAGAATCCAGATAGTGTTATTGATTCTCCTAGTTAAGTATGATGATTCTTGAACACAGCTACTTTATGAGTCTTGGCCGTGGCCCAAAGCACTCTGTCTTCCAGTATTACCACCGGATACATACATGCCACAGACACATAATTGGGTGAACCTTTTCAGATTGTGACTCAGCTTTGCTAGAGTCCCCAATTAGAGGTGTCCAGGGTTCTTAAGCACACTCTTTTTGCCTTGGATCACAACTTTATTATTTATTTTTTTCTTTTTCTTTTCTTTTTTTTCGTTTTTCTTTCTTTTTTCTCTCTTTTTTTTGTATTCACTGCTTTTTCTTGCTTTAAGAATCATTTTTATGATTTTTCAGATCCTCAGTAACATGTCTCCTTTTTCATCATTCTTTCAAGAGCCAACCATTCATGAACAACAAATTCAAAACACATATGCACTGTTTAAGCATACATTCAGAAAACAAAAGTATTGCCACCACATCAAAATAATTAATCTGCTATAAAATTTAAAATTCATGCAATTCTTATCTTTTTCAATTAAGAACATTTTTCATTTAAGAAAGGTGATGGATTCATAGGACATTCATAACTTTAAGGCATAGACACTAAGACATTAATGATCACAAGACACAAACATAGATAAACATAAGCATGATTTTCGAAAAACAGGAAAATAAGGAACAAGTAAATTAAAGAACGGGTCCACCTTAGTGATGGCGGCTTGTTCTTCCTCTTGAAGATCTTATGGAGTGCTTGAGCTCCTCAATGTCTCTTCCTTGCCTTTGTTGTTCCTCTCTCATGATTCTTTGATCTTCTCTAATTTCATGGAGGAGGATGGAATGTTCCTGGTGCTTCACCCTTAGTTGTCCCATGTTGGAACTCAGTTATCCTAGGGAGGTGTTGATTTGCTCCCAATAGTTTTGTGGAGGAAAGTGCATCCCTTGAGGCATCTCAGGGATTTCATGATGAGTGGGATCTCTTGTTTGCTCCATCCTTTTCTTAGTGATGGGCTTGTCCTCATCAATGGGGATGTCTCCCTCTATGTCAACTCCAACTGAATAACAGAGGTGACAAATGAGATGAGGAAAGGCTAACCTTGCCAAGGTAGAGGACTTGTCCGCTACCTTATAAAGTTCTTGGGCTATAACCTCATGAACTTCTACTTCTTCTCCAATCATGATGCTATGAATCATGATGGCCCGGTGGTGGACGAAATTGTGATCCTTAAAATTGTACTCCTTGTACTTGTATGGAATTTAAAATTGGCACGTGTGGACACAACTCCGTTCAACTTAACCAGCAAGTGTACTGGGTCATCCAAGTAATACCTTACGTGAGTAAGGGTCGATCCCACAAAGATTGTTGGTATGAAGCAAGCTATGGTCACCTTGTAAATCTCAGTTAGGCAGATTAAATGGTTATGGGTTCGAAAATTAATAATAAAAAGAAAATAAAAGGGATAGAAATACTTATGTAAATCAATAGTGGGAATTTCAGATAGGTGTATGGAGATGCTATGCTCCTCTTGAATCTCTACTTCACTACTCACTCTTCCTTCAATCCTTCTTACTCCTTTCCATGGCAAGCTGTATGTAGGGCATCACTATCATCAATGGCTACTTTTAATCCTCTCGGGAAAATGGTCCTATGCGCTGTCACTGCACGGCTAATCGTCTGGAGGCATCACCCTTGGTTGATAGCTACATCCCATCCTCTCAGTGAAAATGGTCCAAATGCTCTGTCACAGCACGGCTAATCATCTGTGGGTTCTCAATCAGGTTGGAATAGAATCCATTGATTCTTTTGCGTTTGTCATCACGCCCAGCCTTCAGGAGTTTGAAGCTCGTCACAGTCATTCAATACCGGAATCCTACTCGGAATACCACAGACAAGGTTAGACTTTCTGGATTCCCAGGATCCTACTCGGAATACCACAGACAAGGTTAGACTTTCTGGATCCTCATGAATGCCGCCATCTATCTAGCTTATACCACGAAGATTCTGTTGGGGAATCTAAGAGATATGCGCCCGGCCTAAGGTAGAACGGAAGTGGTTGTCAATCACGCGCGTTCATAAGTGAGAATGATGATGAGTGTCACGGATCATCACATTCATCAAAGTGTTGTGCAACGTATATCTTGGAATAAGAATAAGAGAGAATTGAATGAAAAGTAATAGTAATTGTATTGAAACTTTGAGGTACAGCAGAGCTCCACACTCTTAATCTATGGTGTGCAGAAACTCCACCGTTGAAAATACATAAGTGAAAGGTTCAGGCATGGCCGAATGGCCAGCCCCCTGAGTGATCAAGAGACCGAATAATCAAAGGCTAAACAGTCAAGAGATTAAACTGTCAAAAGATATCTAATACAATAGTTAAATGTTCTATTTATAATAAGCTAGCTCCTAGGGTTTACATGAGTAAGTAATTGATGCATAAATCCACTTCCGGGGCCCACTTGGTGTATGCTTGGGCTGAGCATGATCGATTCACGAGCTGAGGCTTCCCTTGGAGTTGAAATCCGAGTTATGACGTGTTTTGGGCGTTCAACTCCGGATCATGACGTTTTTCTGGCGTTTAACTCCAGATAGCAGCATGTACTTGGAGTTCAACGCCAATTTACATCGTCAATTTCCGAATAAAGTATGGACTATTATATATTTCTGGAAAGCCCTGGATGTCTAATTTCCAACGCCGTTGAGAGCGCCCCAATTGGAGTTCTGTAGCTCCAGAAAATCCATTTCGAGTGCAGGGAGGTCAGAATCCAATAGCATCAGCAGTCCTTTTGTCAGCCTTTTTCAGAGTTTTGCTCAAGTCCCTCAATTTTAGCCAGAAATTATCTGAAATCACAGAAAAACATACAAACTCATAGTAAAGTCCAGAAATGTGAATTTAACATAAAAACTAATGAAAACATCCCTAAAAGTAGCTTAAACTTACTAAAAACCACCTAAAAACAATGCCAAAAAGCGTATAAATTATCCGCTCATCACAACACCAAACTTAAATTGTTGCTTGTCCCCAAGCAACTGAAAATCAAATAGGATAAAAATAAGAGAATATACTATAATTTCCAAAATATCAATGAATATTAATTATAATTAGATGAGCGGGACTTGTAGCTTTTTGCTTCTGAATAGTTTTGGCATCTCACTTTTTCCTTTGAAGCTTAGAATGATTGGCTTCTCTAGGAACTTAGAATTTCAGATAGTGTTATTGACTTTCCTAGTTAAGCATGTTGATTCTTTAACACAGCTACTTATGAGTCTTGGCTGTGGCCCTAAGCACTTTGTTTTCCAGTATTACCACCGGATACATAAATGCCACAGACACATCACTAGGTGAACCTTTTCAGATTGTGACTCAGCTTTGCTAGAGTCCCCAGTTAGAGGTGTCCAGAGCTCTTAAGCACACTCTTTTTGCTTTGGATCACGACTTTAACCACTCAGTCTCAAGCTTTTCACTTGGACCTTCATGACACAAGCATATGGTTAGGGACAGCTTGATTTAGCCGCTTAGGCCTGGATTTTATTTCCTTGGGCCCTCCTATCCATTGATGCTCAAAGCCTTGGATCCTTTTTACCCTTGCCTTTTGGTTTTAAGGGCTATTGGCTTTTTCTGCTTGCTTTTTCTTTTTCTTTCTATTTTTTTTCGCAAGCTTCTTCTTGTTCATTGCTTTTTCTTGCTTCAAGAATCAATTTCATGATTTTTCAGATCATCAATAACATTTCTCTTTGTTCATCATTCTTTCAAGAGCCAATAATTTTAACATTCATAAACAACAAGATCAAAAGACATATGCACTGTTCAAGCATTCATTCAGAAAACAAAAGTATTGTCACCACATCAATATAATTAAATTAAATTCAACGATAAATTTGAAATTCATGTACTTCTTGTTCTTTTGAATTAAAACATTTTTTATTTAAGAGAGGTGAAGGATTTATGGAATTATTCATAACTTTAAGACATAGTTACTAACTACTAATGATCATGAAGTAAAGACACAAAATATAGATAAATACAATATTAAAAACCGAAAACAGAAAGAAATAAAGAACAAGGAATGAATCCACCTTTAGTGGCGTCTTCTTCTTGAAGGACCAATGATGTTCTTAAGCTCTTCTATGTCCCTTCCTTGCCTTTGTTGCTCCTCCCTCATTGCTCTTTGGTCTTCTCTTATTTCATGGAGAATGATGGAGTGCTCGTGATGTTCCACCCTTAATTGTTCAACATTGTGGCTCAAATCTTCTAAGGAAGTGTTGAGTTGTTCCCAATAGTTGTTGGGAGGAAAGTGCATCCCTTGAGGCATCTCAGGGATTTCTTCATGATGAGCTTCCTCATGCATCTCTTGAGAACCGTGAGGGGTCTCCCTTGCTTGCTCCATCCTCTTCTTGGTGATGGGCTTATCCTCTTCAATGAGGATGTCTCCTTCTATGATAACTCCAGCTGAGTAACATAGATGGCAAATAAGGTGACGAAAAGCTAGCCGTGCCATGGGTGAGGGCTTGTCGGCTATTTTGTAGATTTCATTGGAGATGACCTCATGAACTTCTACTTCCTCTCCAATCATGATGCCATGAATCATGATGGCCCAATCCACAGTAACTTCAGATCGGTTGCTAGTGGGAATGACGGAGCGTTGAATGAACTCCAACCATCCTCTAGCCACAGGCTTGAGATCCAGTCTTCTTAGTTGGACTGGCTTGCCTTTGGAGTCTCTCTTCCATTGAGCTCCTTCCACACAAATGTCCATAAGGACTTGGTCCAACCTTTGATCAAAGTTGACCCTTCTAGTGTAGGGGCGTTCATCTCCTTGCATCATGGGCAAGTGAAACGCCAACCTCACATTTTTCGGACTAAAATCTAAGTATTTTCCCCGAACCATTGTGAGATAATTCTTTGGACTCGGGTTCATACTTTGATCATGGTTTCTAGTGATCCATGCATTGGCATAGAACTCTTGAACCATTAAGATTCCGACTTGTTGCATGGGGTTGGTTAGGACTTCCCAACCTCTTCTTCGGATTTCATGTCGGATCTCCGGATACTCATTCTTCTTGAGCTTGAAAGGGACCTCAGGGATCACCTTCTTCTTTGCCACAACATCATAGAAGTGGTCTTGATGGCTCTTGGAGATGAATCTTTCCATCTCCCATGACTCGGAAGTGGAAGCTTTTGTCTTCCCTTTTCCTTTTCTAGAGGATACTCCGGCCTTAGGTGCCATTGATGATAATGGAAAAACAAAAAGCTTATGCTTTTACCACACCAAACTTAAAATATTGCTCGCCCTCGAGCAAGAGGAGAAAGAAGAGAAGAAGAAGAAGAAGAAGAAGAAGAAGAGAATATGGTAGGTGGAAGAGATGTAGGTTCGACCTAGGTAAAGAAGAAGGGGTTGTGTTGTGGGAAAATGAAGTAGAATGGAAGGGTATTTATAGGGAGAGGGGGTAGTGTGTATTCGGCCATTTAGGGTGGGAATGGGTGGGAAATTGGTTTTGAATTTTGAAGGTAGGTGGGGTTCATGGGGAAGAGTGGATGGATGTGAGTGGTGAATGGGTAGATTGGGAAAAGGAATTGAGGTGATTGGTGAAAAGTGTTGGGAAGTGTGATATGGGGAAGAGAAATCACAAAAATAGGATTAGGAGGTAAGGTGGGAATATGTTAGGTGGGGATCCTGTGGGGTCCACAGATCCTGAGGTGATCCTGTGGGGTCCACAGGTCATGAGGTGTCAAGGAATTCCATCCTTGCACCAAATAGGCATGTAAAATGCCTTTGCACACCATTCTGGCGTTTAAACACCCATTGGTGCACATTCCGGGCGTTCAACGCCCATGTAAAGCATGTTTCTGGCGTTGAACGCCAGTTCCATTCTTGTTACTGGCGTTCAGCGCCAGCTTTTCTTCTCTGGGCACATTCCTGGCATTCAGCGCCAGAATATTGCTTGTTTCTGGCGTTCAGCGCCAGAATGATGCTCTGTTCTGGCGTTGAACGCCAGCCAGATGCATCTTACTGGCGTTGAACGCCAGCCTGTGCGTCCTCCAGGGTGTGATTTTTTTCTTCTGCTATTTTTGTTTCTGTTTTTAATTTTTATGATTTTTTCGTGACTCTTCATGATCATGTACCTAATAAAACACAAAATAACAATAAAATAGAATAAAATAAAAATTAGATAAATAAAATTGGGTTGCCTCCCAACAAGCGCTTTTTTAATGTCAATAGCTTGACAGTGGCTCTCATGGAGCCACAAGGTGATCAGGTTAATGTTGTATAGTTGCCAACACCAAACTTAGAGTTTGGATATGGGGTCTTAACACCAAACTTAGAGTTTGGTTGTGGCCTCACAACACCAAACTTAGAGTTTGACTGTGTGGGCTCTTCTTGACTCTGAACTGAGAGAAGCTCTTCATGCTTACTCTCTTCTGTCACAGAGGGATGGCCATGTGCCTTAAACACAAGGTAGTCCCCATTCAATTGAAGGACTAATTCACCTCTGTTGACATCTATCACAGCTCCTGCTGTGGCTAGGAAAGGTCTTCCAAGGATGATGCAATCATCCTCTTCCTTCCTAGTGTCTAAGATTATGAAATCAGCAGGGATGTAAAGGCCTTCAACCTTTACTAACACGTCCTCTACTATTCCATAAGCTTGTCTCAATGACTTGTCTGCCAGTTGTAATGAGAACAAGGCAGGTTGTACCTCAATGATCCCCAGCTTCTCCATTATAGAGAGTGGCATAAGATTTATCCCTGACCCCAGATCTCACAGAGCTTTTTCAAAGATCATGGTGCCTATGGTACAAGGTATTAAGAACTTGCCAGGATCTTGTTTCTTTTGAGGTAGAATTTTCTGAATCCAAGTATCTAGTTCATTAATGAGCAAGGGAGGTTCACTTTCCCAAGTCTCATTACTAAATAACTTGGCATTCAGCTTCATGATAGCTCCTAAATATTGAGCAACTTGCTCTCCAGTTACATCTTCATCCTCTTCTGAGGAAGAATAGTCTTCAAAGCTCATGAATGGCAGAAGGAGATTTAATGGAATCTCTATGGTCTCTATATGAGCCTCAGATTCCTTTGGATCCTTAATAGGAAACTCCTTCTTGCTTGAGGGACGTCCCAGGAGGTCTTCCTCACTAGGATTTTCGTCCTCCTCCTCCCTTGTGCATTCGGCCATATTGACTATGTCAATGGCTTTGCACTCTCCTTTTGGATTCTCTTCTGTATTGCTTGGGAGAATACTGGGAGGAGTTTCAATGACTTTCTTACTCAGCTGGCCCACTTGTGCCTCCAGATTTCTAATGGAGGATCTTGTTTCACTCATGAAACTGAAAGTGGCCTTTAACAGATCAGAGACTACATTGGCTAAATTAGAGGTGTTTTGTTCAGAATTCTCTGTCTGTTGCTGAGAAGATGATGGATATGGCTTGCTATTGCTCAGCCTATTGCGTCCACCATTGTTAAAGCCTTGTTGAGGCTTTTGTTGATCCTTCCATGAGAAATTTGGATGATTTCTCCATGATGAGTTATAGGTGTTTCCATAAGGTTCACCCATGTAATTAACCTCTGCCATGGCAGGGTTCTCAGGATCATAAGCTTCTTCAGAAGTTGCCTCTCTAGTACTGTTGGATGCATGTTGCCATCCATTCAGATTTTGAGAGATCATGTTGACCTGTTGAGTCAACACTTTGTTCTGAGCCAATATGGCATTCAGAGTATCAATTTCAAGAACTCCTTTCTTCTGAGGTATCCTATTATTCACGGCATTCCTCTCAGAAGTGTACATGAATTGGTTGTTTGCAACCATATCAATGAGTTCTTGAGCCTCTTCAGGCGTTTTCTTTAGGTGAATAGATCCACCTGCAGAATGGTCCAATGACATTTTCGAAATTCAGATAGACCATAATATATCTAATATGGTCCATTCTGAAAACATGTCAGATGGACATCTTTTGGTCAGCTGCTTGTATCTTTCCCAAGCTTCATAGAGGGATTCACCATCTTTTTGTTTGAAGGTTTGAACATCCACTCTCAGCTTGCTCAGCTTTTGAGGAGGAAAGAATTTATCCAAGAAGGCTGTGACCAGCTTATCCCAGGAGTCCAGGCTATCCTTAGGTTGTGAATCCAACCATATTCTAGCTCTGTCTCTTACAGCAAAAGGGAAAAGCATGAGTCTGTAGACTTCAGGATCAACTCTATTCGTCTTTACAGTCTCACAGATCTGCAAGAACTCAGTTAAAAATTGATAAGGATCTTCAGATGGAAGTCCATAAAACTTGCAGTTTTGTTGCATTAAGGCAACTAGCTGAGGTTTCAGCTCAAAGTTGTTGGCTCCAATGGCAGGAATGGAGATGCTTCTTCCATCAAACTTGGACGTTGGCTTTGTGAAGTCACCAAGCATTCTCCTTGCATTATTATTATTTTTGGCTGCCATCTCCTTCTCTTGTTCGAAAATTTCTGAAAGGTTGTTTCTGGATTGTTGTAATTTAGCTTCTCTTAATTTTCTCTTCAAAGTTCTTTCAGGTTCTGGATCAATTTCAACAAGAGTGCCTTTATCCCTGTTCCTGCTCATATGAAAGAGAAGAGAACAAGAAAAGAAAGAGGAATCCTCTATGTCACAGTATAGAGATTCCTTTATGTTAGTAGAAGAAGAAAGGGGAGAAGAATGTAGAAGAGGGGATTCGGATAATTAGATGGAGAGAGGTGAAGAGAAGTGTTAGTAATTAAATAATTAAATAGAAGAAGAAAAAAAAAGAGAAATTTCGAAAATAATTTTGAAAAAGGGGTTAGTAATTTTCAAAAATTAAAGATAAAATATAATTGAAATTAAAATTTAAACAATTAATTAATTAAAAATATTTTTTTTTTGAAAAAGAGAGAGGTATTTTCGAAAATTGAAGAGGGAAAAGTAGTTAGGTGGTTTTGAAAAACATAAGAAACAAACAAAAAGTTAGTTAGTTGATTGAAAAAGATTTGAAATCAAAATTGAAAAGATAAGAAGATAAGAAGTTTAGATAAGATATTTTGAAATCAAATTTTGAAAAAGATAAAATTTTTGAGAAGGATAAGATAAAAAGATAAGATAAAAATTTTAAGAAAAAGATATTTTGAAAAAGATTTAAATTTTAAAATGACTTAACTAACAAGAAACTACAAGATAAGATTCTAGAATTTAAAGATTGAACCTTTCTTATCAAGAAAGTAACACACTTCAAATTTTTGAACCAATCACATTAATTGTTAGCTAATTTTCGAAAATATGGTATAAAAGATAAGAAAAAGATTTTGAAAAATATTTTTTTTTAAATTTCGAAAATAAGAAAAAAAATGGAAAAGATATGATTTTTGAAAAAGATATTGAAAAGATAAGATTTTTTTTTAATTGAAATTTTGATTTGACTTGTAAGAAACAACTAATTTTAAAAATTTTTGACCAAGTCAACCCAAAATTTCGAAAATTTAGAGGGAAATAAGGGAAAGATATTTTTTTTTTATTTTTGAATTTTTAATTATGAGGGAGAAAAACAACAAAATTACTCAATGCATGAAATTTTTAGATCAAAACAATGAATGCATGCAAGAATGCTATGAATGTCAAGATGAACACCAAGAACACTTTGAAGATCATGATGAACATCAAGAACATAATTTTGAAAAAATTTTTGATGCAAAGAAAACATGCAAGACACCAAACTTAGAAATCTTTAATGCATGGAAAATATGAATGTAAAGATGCACATGAAAAACAAGAAAAGACACAAAACAAGAAAACATCAAGATCAAACAAGAAGACTTATCAAGAACAACTTGAAGACCATGAAGAACACTATGAATGCATGGAATTTTCGAAAAAATGCAAGAAAAATTTTAAAGCATGCAATAGACACCAAACTTAAAAATTGACTCAAGACTCAAACAAGAAACACAAAATATTTTTGATTTTTATGATTTTATTATTTTTTTGAATTTTTATTAAAATTTTTTTTTCGAAAATATATTTTAGAAAAACGAAAAAGAAAAGAAAATTTTGAAAAAGATTTTTGAAAAGAAAATTACCTAATCTGAGCAACAAGATGAACCGTCAGTTGTCCATACTCGAACAATCCCCGGCAACGGCGCCAAAAACTTGGTGGACGAAATTGTGATCCTTAAAATTGTACTCCTTGTACTTTTATGGAATTTAAAATTGGCACGTGTGGACACAACTCCGTTCAACTTAACCAGCAAGTGTACTGGGTCATCCAAGTAATACCTTACGTGAGTAAGGGTCGATCCCACAGAGATTGTTGGTATGAAGCAAGCTATGGTCACCTTGTAAATCTCAGTTAGGCAGATTAAATGGTTATGGGTTCGAAAATTAATAATAAAAAGAAAATAAAAGGGATAGAAATACTTATGTAAATCAATAGTGGGAATTTCAGATAGGTGTATGGAGATGCTATGCTCCTCTTGAATCTCTACTTCACTACTCACTCTTCCTTCAATCCTTCTTACTCCTTTCCATGGCAAGCTGTATGTAGGGAATCACTATCATCAATGGCTACTTTTAATCCTCTCGGGAAAATGGTCCTATGCGCTATCACTGCACGGCTAATCGTCTGGAGGCATCACCCTTGGTTGATAGCTACATCCCATCCTCTCAGTGAAAATGGTCCAAATGCTCTGTCACAGCACGGCTAATCATCTTTCGATTCTCAATCAGGTTGGAATAGAATCCATTGATTCTTTTGCGTTTGTCATCACGCCCAGCCTTCAGGAGTTTGAAGCTCGTCACAGTCATTCAATACCGGAATCCTACTCGGAATACCACAGACAAGGTTAGACTTTTCGGATTCCCAGGATCCTACTCGGAATACCACAAACAAGGTTAGACTTTCCGGATCCTCATGAATGCCGCCATCTATCTAGCTTATACCACGAAGATTCTGTTGGGGAATCTAAGAGATATGCGCCCGGCCTAAGGTAGAACGGAAGTGGTTGTCAATCACGCGCGTTCATAAGTGAGAATGATGATGAGTGTCACGGATCATCACATTTATCAAAGTGTTGTGCAACGTATATCTTGGAATAAGAATAAGAGAGAATTGAATGAAAAGTAATAGTAATTGTATTGAAACTTTGAAGTACAGCAGAGCTCCACACCCTTAATCTATGGTGCAGAAACTCCACCGTTGAAAATACATAAGTGAAAGGTTCAGGCATGGCCGAATGGTCAGCCCCCTGAGTGATCAAGAGACCGAATAATCAAAGGCTAAACAGTCAAGAGATTAAACTGTCAAAAGATATCTAATACAATAGTTAAATGTTCTATTTATAATAAACTAGCTCCTAGGGTTTACATGAGTAAGTAATTGATGCATAAATCCACTTCCGGGGCCCACTTGGTGTATGCTTGGGCTGAGCTTGATCGATCCAAGAGCTGAGGCTTCTCTTGGAGTTGAACTCCGAGTTATGACGTGTTTTGGGCGTTCAACTCCGGATCATGACGTTTTTCTGGCGTTTAACTCCAGACAGCAGCATGTACTTGGCGTTCAACGCCAAGTTACGTCATCAATTTCCGAATAAAGTATGGACTATTATATATTGCCGGAAAGACCTGGATGTCTACTTTCCAACGCCGTTAAGATCGCGCCAATTGGAGTTCTGTAGCTCCAGAAAATCTATTTCGAGTACAGGGAGGTCAGAATCCAACAGCATCAGCAGTCCTTTTGTCAGCCTTTTTCAGAGTTTTGCTCAAGTCCGTCAATTTCAGCCAGAAATTACCTGAAATCATAGAAAAACATACAAACTCATAGTAAAGTCCAGAAATGTGAATTTAACATAAAAACTAATGAAAACATCCCTAAAAGTAGCTTAAACTTACTAAAAACTACCTAAAAACAATGTCAAAAAGCGTATAAATTATCCGCTCATCACCCGGTCTAGAGTAACTTCAGACCAGTTCCTAGTGGGAATGATTGAACCGGCTTCCCTCTTGAATCTCTCTTCCATTGGGCGCCCTCTTCACAAATGACTGTGAGGACTTGGTCCAACCTTTGATCAAAGTTGACCCTTCTAGTGTAAGGGTGTTCATCTCCTTGCATCATGTGCAAGTTGAATGCCAACCTTACATTTTCCGGGCTAAAATCTAAGTATTTCCCCCGAACCATTGTAAGCCAATTCTTTGGGTCCGGGTTCACACTTTGATCATGGTTCTTGGTGATCCATGCATTGGCATAGAACTCTTGAACCATCAAGATTCCGACTTGTTGAATAGGGTTGGTAAGAACTTCCCAACCCCTTCTTCGAATCTCATGTCGGATCTCCGGATATTCACTCTTTTTGAGTTTGAAAGGGACCTCAGGGATCACCTTCTTCAAGGCCACAACTTCATAGAAGTGGTCTTGATGCACCCTTGAGATGAATCTCTCCATCTTCCATGACTCGGAGGTGAAAGCTTTTGCCTTCCCTTTCCTCTTTCTAGAGGTTTCTCTGGCCTTGGATGCCATAAATGGTTATGGAAAAACAAAAAGCAATGCTTTTACCACACCAAACTTAAAAGGTTTGCTCGTCTTCGAGCAAAAGAAGAAAGAAGAGAGTAGAAGAAGAAGAAATAGAGGAGATGGAGGTGGCTTTGTGGTTCGGCCAAAGGGGGAGAAGTAGTGTTTAGGGTGTGTGAAAATGAGAGAGTGAAGATGGGTTTATATAGGGGTGGAGAGAGGGGTAGGGTTCGGTTATGGGAGGGTGGGTTTGGGAGGGAAAGTGGTTTGAATTTGAATGGTGATTGGTGAATGGGTGAAGAAGAGAGAGGGTGGTGGGGTAGGTGGGGATCCTGTGGGGTCCACAGATCCTGAGGTGTCAATGAAAAGTCATCCCTGCACCAAGTGGCAAGCAAAATTGCTCTCTGTGCCAATTCTGGCATTAAACGCCGGGCTGGTGCCCATTTCTGGCGTTTAACGCCAGCTTCTTGCCCTTTCCTGGCGTTTAACGCCAGTCTGGTGCCCCTTTCTGGCGTTAAACGCCCAGAATGGTGCCAGACTGGGCGTTAAACGCCCATTTGCTAACTTCACTGGTGTTTAAATGCCAGCAAGTTCTCCTCCAGGGTGTGCTATTTTTCTTTCTGTTTTTCATTCTGTTTTTGCTTTTTTCAATTGATTTTGTGACTTCCCATGATCATCAAGCTACAGAAAACATAAAATAACAAAGGAAAATAGATTAAATATAACATTGGGTTGCCTCCCAACAAGTGCTTCTTTAATGTCAGTAGCTTGACAGTGGGCTCTCATGGAGCCTCACAGATACTCAGAGCAACGTTGGAACCTCCCAATACCAAACTTAGAGTTTGAATGTGGGGGTTCAACACCAAACTTAGAATTTGGTTGTGGCCTCCCAACACCAAACTTAGCGTTTGACTGTGGGGGCTCTGTTTGACTCTGTTTTGAGAGAAGCTCTTCATGCTTCCTCTCCATGGTGACAGAGGGGTATCCTTGAGCCTTAAACACAAGGGATTCTTCATTCACTTGAATGATCAATTCTCCTCTGTCCACATCAATCACAGCCTTTGCTGTGGCTAGGAAGGGTCTGCCAAGGATGATGGATCCATCCATGCACTTCCCAGTCTCTAGGACTATGAAATCAGCAGGGATGTAATGGTCTTCAATCTTTACCAGAACATCCTCTACAAGTCCATAAGCTTGTTTTCTTGAATTGTCTGCCATCTCTAGTGAGATTCTTGCAGCTTGTACCTCAAAGATCCCTAGCTTCTCCATTACAGAGAGAGGCATGAGGTTTACACTTGACCCTAGATCACACAAAGCCTTCTTAAAGGTCATGGTGCCTATGGTACAAGGTATTGAAAACTTTCCAGGATCTTGTCTCTTTTGAGGTAATTTCTGCCTAGACAAGTCATCCAGTTCTTTGGTGAGCAAAGGAGGTTCGCTCTCCCAAGTCTCATTACCAAATAACTTGTCATTTAGCTTCATGATTGCTCCAAGGTATTTAGCAACTTGCTCTTCAGTGACATATTCATCCTCTTCAGAGGAAGAATACTCATCAGAGCTCATGAATGGCAGAAGTAAATCTATTGGAATCTCTATGGTCTCAGTGTGAGCCTCAGATTCCCATGGTTTCTCATTAAGGAACTCATTGGAGGCCAGTGGACGTCCATTTAGGTCTTCCTCAGTGGCGTTCACTGCCTCTCCTTCCTCTCCAAATTCGGCCATGTTGATGGCCTTGCACTCTCCTTTTGGATTTTCTTCTGTATTGCTTGGAAGAGTACTAGGAGGGAGTTCAGTAATTTTCTTGCTCAGTTGTCCCACTTGTGCCTCCAAGTTTCTAATGGAGGACGTTGTTTCAGTCATGAAACTTTGAGTGGTTTTGATTAGATCAGAGACCATGGTTGCTAAGTCAGAGTGGTTCTGCTTAGAATTCTCTGTCTGTTGCTGAGAAGATGATAGAAAAGGCTTGCCATTGCTAAACCTGTTTCTTCCATCATTATTGTTGTTGAAACCTTGTTGAGGTCTCTGTTGATCCTTCCATGAGAGATTTGGATGATTTCTCCATGAAGGATTATAGGTGTTTCCATAGGGTTCTCCCATGTAATTCACCTCTTCCATTGAAGGGTTCTCAGGATCATAAGCTTCTTCTTCAGATGAAGCATCCTTAGTACTGCCTGGTGCATTTTGCATTCCAGACAGACTTTGAGAAATCAAATTGACTTGCTGAGTCAATATCTTGTTCTGAGCCAATATGGCATTCAGAGTATCAATCTCAAGAACTCCTTTCTTCTGATTCGTCCCATTGTTCACAAGATTCCTTTCAGAAGTGTACATGAATTGGTTATTTGCAACTATTTCAATTAGTTCTTGAGCTTCTGTAGGCGTCTTCTTCAGATGAAGAGATCCTCCAGCAGAGCTATCCAAAGACATCTTGGACAGTTCAGACAGACCATCATAGAAGATACCTATGATGCTCCATTCAGAAAGCATGTCAGAGGGACACTTTCTGATCAATTGTTTGTATCTTTCCCAAGCTTCATAGAGGGATTCTCCTTCCTTCTGTCTGAAGGTTTGGACTTCCACTCTAAGCTTACTCAATTTTTGAGGTGGAAAGAACTTTGCCAAGAAGGCATTGACTAGCTTTTCCCAAGAGTTCAGGCTTTCTTTAGGTTGTGAGTCCAACCATATCCTAGCTCTGTCTCTTACAGCAAAAGGGAATAGCATAAGTCTGTAGACCTCAGGGTCAACCCCATTAGTCTTGACAGTGTCACAGATTTGCAAGAATTCAGCTAAAAACTGATGAGGATCTTCCAATGGAAGTCCATGGAACTTGCAATTCTGTTGCATTAGAGAAACTAATTGAGGCTTAAGCTCAAAGTTGTTTGCTCCAATGGCAGGGATAGAGATGCTTCTCCCATAGAAGTCAGGAGTAGGTGTACTGAAGTCACCCAGCACCTTCCTTGCATTGTTGGCATTGTTGTTGTTTTCAGTTGCCATGGGTTCTTCTTCTTTGAAGATTTCTGTTAGGTCCTCTACAGAGAGTTGTGCCTTAGCTTCTCTTAGCTTTCGCTTCAAGTTCCTTTCAGGTTCAGGGTCAGCCTCAACAAAAATGCTTTTGTCTTTGCTCCTGCTCATATGAAAGAGAAGAGAACAAGAAAATATGGAATCCTCTATGTCACAGTATAGAGATTCCTTGAGGTGTCAGAGGAAAAGAAAAATAGAAGGAAGAAGTAGAAGAATTCGAACTTATCAAGAGATATGGAGTTCGAATTGTTCCTTGAGGAATAGTGTTAGTCCATAAATAGAAGGATGTGAGAAGAGGGGAAGAAATTTTTGAAAATAAATTAAAATGATTTTAAAAACATTTTGAAAAACTTTAATTGATTTTCGAAAACTAAGAGTGGAAAAGAAATCAAGTGATTTTTGAAAAAGATTTTGAAATAAGAAATCAAAAAGATATGATTGAAAACTATTTTGAAAAAGATGTGATTAAAAAGATATGAGTTAAAAGTTATGGTTTTAAAAAGATGTGATTGAGAAGATATGATTTGAAAAACAATTTAAAAAGATTTGATTTTGAAAATTAATGACTTGGCTAACAAGAAAAGATATGATTCAAACATTAAACCTTTCTCAACAGAAAAGGCAACATACTTAAAATGTTGAATCAAATCATTAATTGATAGCAAGTATTTTTGAAAATGGAAAGAAATTGATTTTGAAAACATATGATTGAAAAGATATGATTTGAAAAAGATTTTATTTTGAAAAAATTTTGAAAACTTAAAAAAAATTTGAGTTAAAAACAAAATATTCCCTCTTGTGCCATCCTGGCGTTAAACGCTCAGAATGGTGCACATTCTAGCGTTTAACGCCCAAAGCACTACCCTTTTGGGCGTTAAACGCCCAGCCAGGCACCCTGGCTGGCGTTTAAACGCCAGTTTGCCTTCTTCACTGGGCGTTTTGAACGTCCAGCTTTTTCTGTGTAATTCCTCTGCTGTATGTTCTGAATCCTCAATTCTCTGTATTATTGACTTGAAAAGTCACAAATTAAAAATATTTTTGGATTTTTAATAATAAAGAAAAATAAAAAATGCAACTAAAATCAAATAAACAATGCATGCAAGACACCAAACTTAGAAGTTTGTATACTACTGACACTAACAAAATGAGAATGCATATGAAAAACAACAAAACACTCAAAACAAGAGAATTTAAAGATCAGAACAAGGAAATCATCAAGAACAACTTGAAGATCACTTAAGACACATGAATGAATGCAAGAAGAACAGAAACATGCAATTGACACCAAACTTAAAATGAGACACTAGACTCAAACAAGAAACATAAAATTTTTTTGGTTTTTATGATTTTGTAATTTTTTTTTGGATTTTTCGAAAATTAAGTGGAAAAAAGAAAATAAAGATATCAAAATTCTTAATGAGAATTCCAGGAATCATGCAATGTTAGTCTAAAGCTTCAGTCTAAAGAAATTAGACATGGCTAGCCAAGCTTCAGCAGGACATTGCATTCAAGAGCTAAATTGACGAGAATCAATCAGCTTTGGTGATGATAAGAACATCACCTTGAAACACTAGAATTCATTCTTAAGAACTCTGAAGATAAATACCTAATCTAAGCAACAAGATGAACCGTCAGTTGTCCAAACTCGAACAATCCCCGACAACGGCGCCAAAAACTTGGTGCTGTTGCCGGATCAAAACTTGGCACTGTTATTGCAGGGAATAAATGCGAAACTATAGTTAGGACATTTAATTCCCCGGCAACAGCGCCAAAAACTTGGTGCACGAAATTGTGATCATTAATGGTGCCATCAACATGGTACGCTCATTGCAATCTCAACTCTTTATCACAACTTTGCACAACTAACCAGCAAGTGCACTGGGTCGTCCAAGTAATAAACCTTACGCGAGTAAGGGTCGATCCCACGGAAATTGTTGGTATGAAGCAAGCTATGGTCACCTTGTAAATCTCAGTCAGGCAGATTCAAATGGTTATGGATGATATATGAATAACGCATAGAATAAAGATAGAGATACTTATGTATTTCATTGGTGAGAATTTCATATAAGCGTATGGAGATGCTTTGTCCCTTCCGTCTCTCTGCTTTCCTACTGTCTTCATCTAATCTTTCTTACTCCTTTCCATGCCAAGCTGTATGTTGGGCATCACCGTTGTCAGTGGCTACAATCCCGTCATCTCAGTGAAAATGTTCAACGCACCCTGTCACGGCACGGCTAATCATCTGTCGGTTCTTAATCAGGTTGGAGTAGAATCCATTGATTCTTTTGCGTCTGTCACTAACGCCCAGCCTTCAGGAGTTTGAAGCTCGTCACAGTCATTCAATCATTGAATCCTACTCAGAATACCACAGACAAGGTTTAGACCTTCCGGATTCTTTTGAATGCCGCCATCAATTCTAGCTTATACCATGAAGATTCCGATTAAGCGATCCAAGAGATAAACATTCAAGCCTTGTTTGCTTGTAGAACGGGAGTGGTTGTCAGGCACGCGTTCATAAGTGAGAATGATGATGAGCGTCACATAATCATCACATTCATCAAGTTCTTGAGTGCGAATGAATATCTTGGAATAAGAACAAGCTGAATTGAATAGAAGAACAACAGTAATTGCATTAATACTCAAGGTACAGCAGAGCTCCACACCTTAATCTATGGTGTGTAGAAACTCCACCGTTGAAAATACATAAGAATAAGGTCTAGGCATGGCCGAATAGCCAGCCTCCCAATATGTGATCAAAAGATTCAAAGATCTAAAGATGATCTAAGATCCAAAGATGAAAATACAATAGCAAAAGGTCCTATATGTAGAGAACTAGTAGCCTATGGTTTACAGAAATGAGTAAATGACATAAAAATCCACTTCTGGGCCCACTTGGTGTGTGCTTGGGCTGAGCATTGAAGCATTTTCGTGTAGAGACTTCTCTTGGAGTTAAACGCCAGCTTTTGTGCCAGTTTGGGCGTTTAACTCCCATTCTTGTGCCAGTTCCGGCGTTTAACACCGGGCAGTTTTGAGCTAATTTGGAACGCCGGTTTGGGCCATCAAATCTCGGGCAACGTATGGACTATTATATATTGTTGGAAAGCCCAGGATGTCTAATTTCCAACGCCATTAAGAGCGCGCCAATTGGGCTTCTGTAGCTCCAGAAAATCCACTTCGAGTGCAGGGAGGTCAGAATCCAACAGCATCTGCAGTCCTTTTCAGTCTCTGAATCAGATTTTTGCTCAAGTCCCTCAATTTCAGCCAGAAAATACCTGAAATTACAAAAAAACACACAAACTCATAGTAAAGTCCAAAAAAGTGAATTTTAACTAAAAACTAATAAAAATATAATAAAAACTAACTAAAACATACTAAAAACATACTAAAAACAATGCCAAAAAGCGTACAAATTATCTGCTCATCACATACTAAACTAGGAGAATCAATAATGCTATCTGAATTCTAAGTTCCTATGGATGCCAATCATTCTGGATTTCAAAGGATAAAGTGAGATGCCAAAACTATTCAGAGGCAAAAAGCTACTAGTCCCACTCATCTGATTAGAATCTGAGCTTTACTTGAAACTCTGAGATATTATTGCTTCTTAATTTCTTTTTTATCCTATTTTATTTATCTAGTTACTTGAGGACAAGCAACAGTTTAAGTTTGGTGTTGTGATGAGCGGATATTTTATACGCTTTTTGGGGGTAATTTCATATAGATTTTAGTATGTTTTAGTTAGTTTTTAGTATATTTTATTAGTTTTTAGGCAAAACTCATATTTCTGGACTTTACTATGAGTTTGTGTGTTTTTTTGTGATTTCAGGTATTTTCTGGCTAAAATTGAGGAAGCTGAGTGGTGGACGAAATTGTATCTCTTTATGGAATATGATAATAGAGCCTGGTCCAAAATCAACTTCACAACTCCGTTCAACTAACCAGCAAGTGCACTGGGTCGTCCAAGTAATACCTTACGTGAGTAAGGGTCGATCCCACGGAGATTATTGGTTTGAAGCAATCAATGTTATTTTATTAATCTTAGTCAGGAGGCTAATAAAGTTATTTGGATTTATTTGTAAGAAGCCAAAGTATTTAAAATTGTAAGTTAAAATAATAGGGAATAATAGCGTTACTTGTTGTGTAGTAGTGAGAAATATGTTGGAGTTTTGGAGATGCTTTGTCCTCTGAATTTCAACTCTTCCTTGAAATCCTTTCTCCACACGCAAAACCCATTCTATAGCAAGCTCTATGGAGGGTGTCACCGTTGTCAATGGCTACCTCCCATCCTCTCAGTGAAAACGTTCCTATGCTCTGTCACAGCACGGCTAATCATCTGTCAGTTCTCAATCAGGTTGGAATAGAATCCATTGATTCTTTTGCGTCTGTCACTAACGCCCAGCCCTCAGGAGTTTGAAGCACGTCACAGTCATTCAATCCCGGAATCCTACTCGGAATACCACAGACAAGGTTTAGACTTTCCGGATTCTCATGAATGCCGCCATCCATCTGGCTTATACCACGAAGATTCTGATTAGGAATCTAAGAGATACTCATTCAGTCTGATGTAGAACGGAGGTGGTTGTCAGGCACACGTTCATGGATTGAGGAAGGTGATGAGTGTCACGGATCATCACCTTCTTCACAATTAAGCGCGAATGAACATCTTAGATACGAGTAAGCGTGTTTGAATGGAAAATAAAGGAATTGTATTAATTCATCGAGACGCTGCAGAGCTCCTCACCCCCAACAATGGAGTTTAGAGACTCATGCCGTCAAAAAGTATGTGATTCAGATCTGAAAATGTCATGAGGTACAAGAAATGTTTGTAAAAGTTGTTTAAATAGTAAACTAGTAACCAGGTTTACAGAAAATGAATAAACTAAGATAATTGGTGCAGAAATCCACTTCTGGGGCCCACTTGGTGTGTGCTGGGGCTGAGATTAAAGCTATCCACGAGTAGAGGCCTTTATTGGCGTTAAACTTCAGGTTATGACGTGTTTTGGGCGTTCAACTCCGGATCATGACGTTTTTCTGGCGTTTAACTCCAGACAGCAGCATGAACTTGGCGTTCAACGCCAAGTTACGTCGTCTATCCTCGCGCAAAGTATGGACTATTATATATTGCTGGAAAGCCCTGGATGTCTACTTTCCAACGCCGTTGAGAGCGCACCAATTGGACTCCTGTATCTCTAGAAAATCCATTTCGAGTGCAGGGAGGTCAGGATCCAACAGCATCAGCAGTCCTTTTTCAGCCTAAGTCAGATTTTTGCTCAGCTCCCTCAATTTCAGCCAGAAAATACCTGAAATTACAGAAAAATACACACACTCATAGTAAAGTCCAGAAATATGATTTTTGCTTAAAAACTAATAAAATTCTATTAAAAACTAATTAAAACATACTAAAATCTACATGAAATTACCCCCAAAAAGCGTATAAAATATCCGCTCATCACTGAGCAAAAATCTGATTTAGGCTGAAAAAGGACTACTGATGCTGTTGGATTCTGACTTCCCTGCACTCGGAATGGATTTTGTGGAGCTACAGGTATCCAATCGGCACTCTCTTAATTGGGTTGGAAAGTAGACATATAGGGCTTTCCAGCAATATATAATAGTCCATACTTTGCGCGAAGATAGTCGACGTAAACTGGCGTTTAACGCCAGTTCCATGTTGCAATTTGGCGTTCAGCGCCAGAAACAGGTTGCAAGTTGGAGTTCAACACCAGAAATAGGTTACAACCTGGCGTTCAACTCCAGAAATAGCCCAGGCACGTGAGAAGTTTAGGTCTCAGCCCCAGCACACACCAAGTGGGTCCCAGAAGTGGATTTCTGCACTATCCATCCTAGTTTACTCATTTTCTGTAAACCTTGGTTACTAGTTTAGTATTTAAACAACTTTTAGAGATTTATTTTGTATCTCATGATATTTTTAGATCTAAATTTTGTACCTTTTGACGGCAAGAGTCTCTAAACTCCATTGTTGGGGGTGAGGAGCTCTGCAGCGTCTCGATGAATTAATGCAATTATTTCTGTTTTCCATTCAAACACGCTTGTTCCTATCTAAGATGTTCATTTGCGCTTCACTATGAAGAAGGTGATGATCCGTGGCAGTCATTACCTTCCTCAATCCACGAACATGTGCCTGACAACCACCTCAGTTCTACATTAGATTGAATGAGTATCTCTTAGATTCCTTAATCAGAATCTTCGTGGTATAAGCTAGAATATTTTGGCGGCCACTCTTAAGGATCCAGAAAGTCTAAACCTTGTCTGTGGTATTCCGAGTAGGATTCAAGGATTGAGTGGCTATGACGAGCTTCAAACTCGCAATTGTTGGGCGTGATGACAAGCGCAAAAGAATCAATGGATTCTATTCCGACATGATCGAGAACCAACAGATGATTAGCCGTGCTGTGACGGAGCATTTGGACCATTTTCACTGAGAGGATGGGAAGTAGCCATTGACAACAGTGACGCCCTACATACAGCTTGCCATGGAAGGAGCCTTGTGTGTGTGAAGAGGAGGACAAGGGAAAAGCTGAAATTCAGAGGACAAAGCATCTCCAAAACTCCAACATATTCTCCATTACTGCATAATAAGTATTTATTTCATGCTCTTTTACTTTTTACAATTAAAACTAAAAATTATTATTGATATTATATCCTGACTAAGAATAATAAGATAACCATAGCTTGCTTCAAACCAACAATCTCCGTGGGATTCGACCCTTACTCACGTAAGGTATTACTTGGACGACCCAGTGCACTTGCTGGTTAGTTGTGCGAAGCTGTGAGAAATAGTCCATTAATATTGGCATACACAATTTCGTGCACCAGATACAAAGTTAGCAAGCTTCCCACATTTTGGATCATCCTCAATACTTTGTGTGTCAAGAGCAACCTTCTAGACCTCTCCATCATGCCAAACAACAACATCTATGACAGACCCTTTTATCATCATAGCTCTAAAACACTAAAATGAAGCATAAACAGCAAATAATAAATCACATATCCTACTTTTCCCCTTCAACCAAAAAATAATAATAATTCTCATACAAAATGTAGCTAAACATTGTCAAAATTTTTCGGATCAGTATGGTGAAACATATTCAAAACACTTTGTATATTGTCAAACACTTGGCATGCAAAAGCATAAACAACACAAAATAGCACTAACAAGCACTCTTTGCAACACCAAATCAAAATTCAACACTAATGACATGAAAAATTAGTAGCATTTCGCAGTGACTCAGCAAAGTATCAGTCAATCAATCTAAACAAATTGAAATTCAAACTCAAGAAGCTCTTAACAGCATGTTTAACTATATATAAACTAACACTAATTCTAATCAGAAAATCCTAATTCTAACCTAAACTCAACTAACAGCGACAAATAATCCTAACCAAATCAAATTAACAGTAGAAACAACATATAACTAATCCTAAATTAACTAAAATAGAGAAGAAAAGGTGATCTGAGAACCTGAGTCGAAGAATAGAGCAAGAACTCAGGAGAGAAGGATGCAGTGGCAGTGACAGCCGCTGCTGCGTCTGAACTCGTTGGAACTAGAGTGGCTATATTCTGATTCTGTGACTGGGAATGAGGGTGGCAGGGGCGAGCTAGAGAGCCACAGTGCAAGGTTGTGAGGAGGGGAAGAAGATGGTCGCGGTGGCACTGAATGGTAGTCGGCGGCGAGACAGAGAAGGCAGAAGACAGGGGAAGAGAAAGAGAGAAAGGGTTTTTGCGATGGTTGTTCGGTGAAGGTGGAAGAAGAAGAAGAAGAAGAAGAAGAAGAAGAAGAAGAAGAAGAAGAAGAAGAAGAAGAAGAAGAAGAAGAAGAAGAAGAAGAAGAAGAAGACGGTGGTGGTTTTGTGGTTTTGACGGGAAACCTGAATTTGGTAGGATCTGAAGGTTTGAGGATGAGAGATGGGTTAGGGTTAAGTTTGGTTTGTCTTGAGAAAGAAAAGATAACAAGACTGAAGGACAGAGCGGCAAGGGGCATTTCAAATAGATTGGCAGCGTTCACTAGATTTCTACAGCTGCCACAAAATCGAGAGATAGCAGCGGCTCTACCAACCACCGCTAAATGGCCGCTGCTATCTACCACCTCTCTTGTAGAAGAAGAAGAAGAAGAAGAAGAAGAAGAAAAAGAAGAAGAAAAAGGGTCAAAATTTTATTGGTATTTGAACTTATGATCATCTCACTATCAAGGTGGATAGATTAGAACCTCAACAATGCTGAAACAATGTCACTTAATGAGTGGGTTTATTTGGGCGTAAAAGTGAGTAACATGATTTTAATTATATCTATTATATTATATAATTGTACTAAATCAATTTTCTAGTGACGAAAATTGTAAGACCCAGAATCTTTGAAAAGTCTTATTATGATCAAGTCTCAAATCCTACAGTTATCTATAGCCTTAATTTCATAGATTATTTTGTTAAAGATAATTAAGGCAAGTTTTGATTTATTGGATTTGAGATAAGTTGTAATTATTATCCAATTTTATAATTATTGGATTATTTTCTATATTTAAAGTATAAGGTTGATAGTTATGAAATAATATGGATTTTACATGATTTTGATTAGATAAGTAATATTTTAAATATTAGTACGGCTATTTTGGAAAAATAGAGAAATTAATTATATTATTTCCAATTTTTAGTTCTGGGTTTTCTATTGAAAATGATTTGTAAAAAATGGATGATCAAATAGTCTTTTCTATATACAATTAGTGTTGGATTTAATTTGGATTTCAATTATTATATTATACCCAATTTTATTTGAAATTACCAAATTACCCCTAAACCTAATTTTGCCTAAACCCTAACCTAGCTACCTTTTTCCCCCCAGAACCCAGCAGCTATAGCACGCACAGTTTCCTTTTGTTCTTTCTTCACTAAAGAAAGGAACAGAAGCAAAAGAAAAACAAGATAGAGGGGAGAAGAGGGAGGCGGCGCGGTGGGTGTCACTGCCACCGTCGCCGCCGTCGCTAACAGAGGGGAGGGAAGCTCTGAATGAGAAGAGAGAGCTCGCGAGACAGGGAGGGACAGACCCGTGCCTTGCCGTCGACCCACGTCTCGCCGCCACACCACCGTCTCTGTGCCGCCGTCATTCAGTCTATCAGTGAGCCGCTGCCAGAATCGTGCAAGGAGGAGCATCGCCGTCCAATGGAGCCGTGTCGTTGCCGCTCAGTTCCATGCCGGAGATAGACGCGAAGAGGGAGCGAGAGTCGCGAAGCCAGCTGCGCCTCACCTCCACAGGGGAAACCGTCGCCGTTCCCTGAAGCCAGTGTCGCCGTCGAGCCCAGAAGAAAGGATAGACCGGGCCTGAGCCTCGACGAGCTAGGAAGAACCAGCGCCGCCGCTGCGCCGTCGTCGTGGACACCACCGCCTCCGTCAGAACGGCCATCGCCACTACCACCATCTGAGCTCGCCGTTGCTAGTGGTGGTTAGTTGAACCGCAGTCAGGAGAGGGTTCAGATCCGCCGCTGCCAGAGCTTCTGGCCGAGCCTCAACTGCTGGGAACGCTGCTGCCACCACCAAGGTCCACTACCGGTAAGGCTTTTAAGTTGAGTTTCCCTTCTGTTGAGTTTCCTGGAACTTCATCGTCACTACGTGTGGTTCAGATCGCCGCTGTTGCTTGGGGCTGACTGCCAGGTTGCCGCCGAACCAGTTCGGAGACCGCTGCTGTTTCGGTTCAGTCGCTCCTCCTTCGGTTCGGTAAGCGTTTCAATTTGAAAGCCCTTTTGTTACTGTTCTGTTATCATACGCTGAGGTTTGTGGCGTTAATTGCTATACGATTGAGTTTCGGTTGTTGTATGTTGCGATTAGAGTGTTGAGACTGTTGCGAAAGTAGCTTGGAACCGAGGTTTTGGCTGCCGGAATTTTGATTGTTGATCTCGGGTCGAGGCGAAAAGGATTATATGACGCGTTTGGGCTATGGAATTGCGTTTTGAGGTAGGGGCGTTTTCCGAAAACTATAGTTTATTATTGGAATTATTACATATGGATACTGATGTGAGATAATGTATTTGGTGATTGTATAAGCCTTATGTGATGTTGATTATCCTGGATGAATGTAATTATATGTTGAACGGATTATTATTTGGTTTTGATGAATGGATTGTTGTGTGGTTTTGTGAAACGAGATGCTTTTGAAGTTGATTCTTTTAAAGCTTTGAAATCGGGTTTAATCTGTTGTGAATTGATTTGAGTTGAGTTGATTTCTGGATAAGAAAGTAGAACGCACTTTTGAATTCAGCCTGGTTTACTTTAATTGACATGGTTTTGGACAAATGAATTGTTACTGAACCGTTTCTTTAAAGCTTTGGAAATGAGTTAAAACGGTTGATATTAAGTTGATTTTGAAATGACTTCCTTGAGATATGCCACTGAGGCATTTAGCTTGCTTTAAATTGATTTTTGGTTTTGAGCTGTTGAAAAGGAATGAGAAATGGTTTAGTTGGGACCCGAACCGGGTGGCAAAAGTCCAAGTTTTAGGGGAGGTGCTGCCGAAATTTCTATAAACTCTTAGTCTTGTTTGAAAGGTTATTTAAAAAGAGTTGGATTTGAGAAATTGTATTATTTGATTTATTAAGAGAATATTTATGTTTTCAAGCTTAATTCATTTATTGAACTTATGCGTTGAGTTCGGCTTATTTAGAAATGACTATTTGTACAGTTTGAATCACTGAAGGAAAGAATGATGCTCTAATATTGATTTTTATATAAAAAGGAGCTTTTAGTGGTTTTAAAGGAAACCAGACTTTTGATTGAGTAATTAAGTTTGAGGCATTTTGGAAGAGCTAGAAAAATGACTTCCAAAAAGAAACCTGAAAGTGGTTTGATTCAAATGAACCGGTTCCGTTCAAATGAGTTGATTTTTGGACCGGGTTGGAACTTGTGATTTTGTATGGCCGGTTTTATAGTAAATTCAGTTTTATTTACTTAAACCGAGAAATCTATGATTTTAAGAGTTTCAATGAATTTTAAGGAATTGATATAGGTTGACCTTCCCTAAAGACTTGGGACTCTGCCGAGAAACTTTTGTTATAAAATCCCATTGTTGGATGGGTGATTTTGAATGCTTTGAAATAAATCCTTAACTTGCCATGGTTTTGGAAGTTTTGGAAAGAGAATGCCGAGAGTGGCTCTGTTTTAAAAAAGGGAACTCACTTTGAGTAAATTTGGCTTATGAGCCTGAGATGATTTGAGAAACGAGATTTCTAAAGCCAAGGCTGAAAAGATTTGAAACTTGATTTCAAAGTGAAATGAATAGAGAAAATGATTTATGGCTTAAATGCCAATTTCATGAATTTGATGATTTTGAATGTGGAAGTGCTGTTTTGTTGAGAGCCGGATTGGCTATGTATGTTTATACATATTGATTGGTTCTGGATTGAACCGTGAGCCGGAATGGCTGTGTATGATATGAATATTGGCTGGTTCTGGAATGAACCGTGAGCCGGATGGCTGAGATGGATGGTGATCCATGGATGAGATTGAATGCATGTTTATGCTGAATCATTGATAAATGTGAATGTTGCACTTCCACTATCTGAGATACGGGTTTCCCTGGGTAGTAGCAGTGGCTAGCCACCATGTGCTCCAGGTTGAGACTTGATACTCTGTTGACCCTATGTCGTAAGTGTGGCCGGGCACTGTGAAAGTCCCGGATGAGCTCGCCCCCGAAATATTCACCTGTGAGGGTGATGGATATGGATCATGTTTATGATCAAGTTTATGATGAGTATAAC